>NW_027595813.1:0-13480 GCF_031162955.1 Sander vitreus
AATGTTGTATGTTCTCATGTTTCTGATGATGAGTTTTGGAGAGTTATGATGTAACAGAATATAAATGATGTCACATTACTGGATCATTCACTTCATAAAATCTGACACGTTCTCACATTGACTATGAATTCATAAACATGATTTCAGAAGTTGTTTAACTTTGTATTCTGTTAGATTAGTTCAACATGATTCAGATATTTTGATAATCTGTTGATCAGTTTGTTTTTAATTGATTTTATTGAACAAATAAACAGAAATATATCTAAACTCTTGTTGTTTAGATGCTTTTATTAAACATATTTTATTAGATGGCTTCATTTTGTGTCATCAGACTGATTAATGCTATAGTATATACTAGTGCTGTCAGTTAAAGCGCTCACTAACGGCGTTAACGCAAACCCATTTTAATGGCGTACATATTTTTTTTATTGCGAGATGAACGTTCTTTTGGGCTAGCACATATCTTTTTTACATGCTGTTGCAACAACTAGTAACGTTAGAAAAAACTACAACACCACACCGGATCTAGCTTTTAAAAGTTGCCAAATGGTTCCATTGACAAGACAAGTGATCTGTGTGTTTTGTCGATGTGAACTGAGCTATCATCGCAGCACGCTCAGTTTGAAATATCACTTGATACCAAGCACACAGCTGATGGCCAAGTAAACAGCTGATGGCCAAGCACACAGATGATGGCCAAGCATGCAGCTGATGGTCAACCACAGAGCTGATGGTCAAGCACACAGCTGATGGCCAAGCACACAGCTGATGGCCAAGCACACAGCTGATGGCCAAGTAACAGCTGATGGCCAAGCACACAGCTGATGGTCAACCACAGAGCTGATGGCCAAACACACAGCTGATGGCCAAACACACAGCTGATGGCCAATCACACAGCTGATGGTCAACCACAGAGCTGATGGCCAAACACACAGCTGATGGCCAATCACACAGCCAGGCCGATCCACTTTTCCATGTGTAATGGAAAAATTACATAGACCATGATTTTTCTTAACCATGATTGTTCATCTATTGAGTACATTTTAATTATAAGTAGATCCTTAAATATGCCTCTGAAACATGTGTCTCCTAAAGATATTTCTTGAAACAGTCCTCCAGTTTAAAGATAGCTGAAAAGGGTATGACCCTGTGTATTCTCTACTACAAGCAGATGGCAACGACGCTTTAGGCGTCTGTAGAGATATGCAAAGGTCAGTTTGTCCAAAACCTAAGGTTGGAGCCTGAACCAATCTGTGAGACGAGATAGATTCCCGACTCCTATTGAAGGACTTTTTGACGCACTAGACAGATGTACAGGGACAGTTTTAGACAGCAGTGTTCAAGATTAGAATGTTTTCCAAACATGGTCGTGTTTTCTGCTGTGAAAATGGGATATAAGGAGTTGGCATATGTTACGAGGCACAGATCGGCTGTCACTTTGTAACTCTGTTCATTGTTCATTGTGAATTGCTGTTCTTGTCATTGTTTGGTTGTTCTCTCGAGAAAATAATTAAACCCCTTCCACCGAATACCTAAACTTTAATCCAGTTTGCAGCCTGTCTTTATTTTGTTTCAACAAGGTCTCTTCTTCACCCAAATTCCTCCCTCGCTGAACAGAAACTTCCACAACAAACTTGGCGTTGTCGGCAGGATTTCAAGGAGGGATCAGATCGGGACTCCCCGGGCGACTGATGACAGTGCACTCCAAGGATCTGATGATCACCTGCCTCTAAACCTCGCCAAAACATCTTTGAGAGACAGAGGGTCAGAAACCACGGAGGGCTCGCTGATTCCACTCTGAAATCCAAACGAAAAGGAAGCAATTTCAAACAGCGGGGGTAAGTTGAATTTTCAACTATTAAACAATTTGAATTGGGATATTGAGACAGTCTGTGAGACAGAGATATTGACCGTGGTTTCACTGAGGGTATTCGGTGAAAGTCTATTTTTGCTTTGGGAAAATTTTGGGTTGTGTACAAAACAGGAAAAGAGAGTTTTCCTTGGCACCCAGGTTGTTTAGTATAACAGATAAGAGCGCCAATTTTCATCATTCCATCCAGTCTGGACTAGGACGGGGTGACGGATAGATTTTAAAATCATACGGATAAACAGTCATCGTAGCTGTTTGTCAGGATTTAAGCGTGTTAGAAAATCTATCACAGATAAACAGTCATCGTAGCTGTTTGTCAGGATTATAAGCGTTTAGAAAATCTATCACAGATAAGCAGTCATTGTAACTTAAATTAAGTTGCAGCTGTTTACAGGTTTTTCCGCAAAGTTTACCGTGAACTAAACTGGGCCGTATAGTGACGATTATACGTAAAGAAGTACTTCGACTGGTTATCTATTTTTGGAAAATGGGTAACAGGAGCACAGTGCCACACGTTCCTTCAGGGCCAGTGGTGGATGAGATGATGAAAAAATTTGGGCCGAAATCTTTAGAACGTCTGACTTATTGGACAACAAAACACGGGTTTCCTGAAAATGGTTCTTTGAGCACAGCTAAACTCAGAATGCTGAAGCGTGATTTAGAAGAAGAGGAAAAAATATTGAAAGGGGGAAAAATGATTAGCAACCAAGATCTGATTCAAATAGAGAAAAAAAAACAAAAACAAAGAATGTTTTAATCAGTGGATGAAGGAAGCCACATGCAGGGAAAGAAAGCAGATGAAAAATTTGGTATCTAAGGGAGAAACTGGTAATTTTGTTGAAACACAGAAACTAGAAAAACCAGAGATTGCCACTGACACGTTTGCATTTTCTCTGTATCCGAGCATGAAACAGGTGGATCCGCTGCTCGACCTCCCGGCCTACCCTCCTCCACACGTCGCTGCTCCTCGTCATGCCGCTGCGCTGAAGGAAGATGACACGCCTGATTCCGCCAGATCCCGCCCCTCTGCCACAGTGCCATCGGCACCCCCACGTTCACGTTCACCTACACCTCCACACCATGGGGTTATGGGAATCCCATCTAAAGAACGCTTTCCTGAATGGGCTGCGGCCAGAGATCCGAGCTGAAGTACTGAAATCATGTATTGGCTGGGACGAAGCCAGACTGACAGAAATCGTCAGACACGCAAAACATGCAGAGCAGCTGGAGCAAGAGACAATTCGTCAGGCTGAAAAGAAAACAAAGAAGAAGGCCGAAAATGCCCAGATGACATTGTTTCACACAGTAAATCAACTCGCTGGGAAAGAAGGAAAGAAAAAGGGGGAAAGGGAGAGGTAGAGGGCGCGGCGGACAGCAGACGCCTGATTCAGTATGTTTCAACTGTGGCGGCAAGGGACACTGGGCCAACAAATGTCCCTCTCCAAGACAACGAAAGGGGGAACCAGTTGGGGACTGCGACTACAGCCAGGAGCAGGCAGATTGACAGGTGGTGGCAGGGGACGGTGATGGAGAGTCTGAGCCAGCGAGATCTGCCCATCTTAAGGAAAGTAAAAATGCAAACTCACAAACACAAATTTCTGCACCCATTACAGACCATAAACATCACACTGTTTCCCCACTTGATGAGAAAAACATTCTAGACGCAATTTCTTACCTAGAGCAAAAGCAACACATAGAAAGTATTCCTACTTATGCAATGTTGTCATCTGAGGTTTATAAGAAATTACCAACAACTATTTTGAATGTACAGGGGGAAGATGTGGAGTTTTTGGTAGATTCGGGTGCAACTAATTCTGTACTTCAGAGGTCCTTGTTCCCGAATCAAAAGCTTTCTGGTAGAATTGTTCTGTGCAGAAGTGCAAGTGGAGCAATTGTCCCAGAAAGATTTTCATATCCTATGATGTGTGTACACAGTGACCTAAGTGATTCAGAGCCAGAGAGGAGGGCAAAATGTTCATTTCTGCTCTCTCCTCTGTGTCCGGTGAATTTGTTAGGGAGAGATCTCATGTTACGTTTTGGTATAGGGATAATCCCAACGGCAACCGGCCTAAAGGTTGTGAGATTAGATGTCGCTACTCAGGATGACTCGTTCTTTTCACAGAGCGCACGCGGGTCCCAGCTCATATTTCAATAGGCTATTCTTCAGTCTCATGCTGCAGGCTTGCTGCATGAGGCCAGAAAATTGGTCTCCCCCTTCTCTGAGTTTAGGGAAGAACACAACTTACATTGCACGTGCTTTGTCTCTTCAGAACGTGATGACATGTTTGTCGAAGACTTTTTCAAAGAAGAAACTGATGAGCTTGAGTGTACTTACATGTACTGGCATGAAAACAAATGTGCAGTTGCATTATCCTTGACTGATAAACAGAGAATGTTTTTCAGAATTCCACACTCTCATGCTCATATCTCTTTATCCAAATCTTCCACAGATCAGTGGAGAAACTTGGGACAATTTGTCCTGGACTGTGACGGACTGACTGACTGGACTAAAACCGTGGACGGGAACGTGTACACCTCCCCCTCCACGGGAGTTTATCGGAAACTCCTGTCACACCGTGTGACCGCCGCGCGCAGTGTGTTCCAACGAAAGGAAGCTGAAACACGCACACACATTTTTCTGAATAATGCTGTGAATGTCTCTCCCACAGAAATCTCACCGTTGCTGTCCCAAGTGCCAACTCACCTGTGGGCAGCGCATAAATATGACGTGGGTCTCATCAAAAATTGTCAGCCTGTTGTCATCACACCACGCTCAGACTTCAGGCCCAAAAAACATCAGTACCCACTGAAACAGGAAGCGATCGATGGAATCCGACCGGTCTTTAACTCTCTATTGAAAGCAGGAGTTATTGTTCCATGTCCTGATTCACCTGTTCGCACGCCTATTTTCCCTGTCAAGAAAATTCGTGATAAGGGAAAACCGGTTGAATGGCGCTTTGTTCAGGACCTCAAAGCAGTAAATGCAGCGGTTCACGCACGTGCACCCAACGTACCAAACCCGTACACGATTCTTCAGGGAATTCCTGGGGGGGCACAGTATTTCTCTGTTGTTGATTTGTCTAACGCTTTTTTCAGTGTTCCAGTGGACAAAAACAGCCAGTTCTGGTTTGTGTTCCTGTTTGATGGTAAGGCCTACACATTCACACGCTTAGGACAAGGGTTTGTCGAGAGCCCAACCATCTACAACGAAGCACTGAGAGAGAGCCTGGAAAGCTTAACCCTTTCCCCAGGCTCTGCTCTCCTTCAATATGTTGATGACTGCCTGATTGCAAGTCCAACAAAAGCACAGTGTGAACAGGACACTATTGCATTATTGTGTCACCTAGCAACAGAGGGGCACAAAGCTAGCTTAGATAAATTGCAATTTGTGAAAAAGGAAGTGCATTTTTTGGGTCATGACATTTCAGCGTCAGGGAAACATTGTCTCCATCTCGGATTGAGGCAATAGTTTCCCTCCCAAAACCTGCAACAAAAAAACAAATGATGTCATTTCTAGGAATGTGTTCCTATTGTCGAGTTTTCATCCCAAATTATGCGCAGTTAGTTCAACCTTTAGCTGACATAATACATGGTAACAACTTGTCTGCACACGACCGCGTCACATGGACGACCGAGGCGGGTCAGGCTTTTGTAAACCTTAAAAAAGCTTTTCAAAAACCCTCCCACTTTAGGTCTGCCAAACTCTAAACTTCCATTCACTCAAACAGTGGATGAACGTTTGGGCTGTATGACGTCTGTTCTCTTGCAGCCACACGGTGACAGGCTCCGGCCTGTGGCCTATTTCTCTGCAAAACTTGATCCTGTGGCAGCGGGTTTTCCCATATGTCTCCGAGCCGTTGCTGCGGCGGAAAAAGCTCTGTCAGCATCAAGAGACATAGTGGGCTATGCTCCATTAACATTGCTAGTACCGCACGCAGTTTCACTGATCCTACTGGAGCAAAAAATCTTCTCATTTGTCTGCAGCGCGGTATTTGAGGTATCACACATGTCTGCTTGATATGCCTAATGTCACTGTTAAACGATGTACAGTACTTAACCCTGCTTCTCTTATGCCTACGCCAGGTGAGGGTGAGCCGCACGACTGTTTGGCTGAGTTGCAACACACCTGTGCTCCGCGCCCAGATTTGACTGACACACCAGTGCCAAATTCAGATCTGGTTTTGTATGTGGATGGGTCAGCCTCACGCTGCCCTGACACTGGCCAGGGACAGGTAGGGTTTGCTGTAGTATCAGATGCAGTAACCTTAATTGCTAAATCTCTTCCCAAACACTTCTCTGCGCAGGCTGCTGAACTCATTGCTCTCACTGAAGCATGCAAACTGGCTGAAGGATCGTCTGTTACGATCTATACGGACTCAGGTACGCCTTTGGGGTTGTACATGATTTTGGGGCATTGTGGAAACACTGGAACTTCCTCAAATCCGATGGTAAGCCTATCTTGCATCACCAACTGATAAATGACCTTCTGACGGCCATCTTGCTCCCATCACAGATAGGCATATGCAAATGTTCCGCACACACGGGGGCAACTGACGAGGTGTCTCAGGGGAATGCTCGTGCTGACATGGCTGCAAAAGCTGCTGCACGCCTCCCGTGCCACTGGATGGCAGCGTTAGTTTGCTCCACCACAGATTTTTTCACTTCCAGATTCAGTGGCGGCTATGCAGACACATGCTACATCACAAGAAAAAACACAGTGGAAAAGTGCAGGGTGCACCTTTAAAGAAGGTGTCTGGCTGGGGCCAGATTCAAAAACACTGCCTTCCGCGCCATTTCTTTCACACATTTTTGCAAAGTTGACACATGGAAGGGATCATGTGTCAAAGGGTGGGATGCTGTCTCTGTTAACACAGACATGGTTCACAAAGGGCTTCACAACATTTGCAGAAAAAATTTTTGTAAAGGCTTGCATGACATGTGCACAACACAATGTAGGCAGACCAGTGACTGTAACACAGCAGGCAGGACATCCACCACCGGCACAAGCATTTGAACATGTGATGATGGATTTTGTTGAGCTCACACCGTCAGAGGGGAAAAAGTGTTGTTTGGTGATGGTTGATATGTTCTCAAAATGGGTGGAGGTGTTTCCCGCTTCAAAACAAACTGCTTCAGTGGTAGCAAGGGCTCTAATGGCAGAAATTATTCCCAGATGGGGAATACCAAGTCGATTGTCAAGCGATAACGGCACACATTTTGTCAATGAAGCAATAACCCAGTTAAGTCTGTACATCGGCATAGACCTCAGAAGGCATTGCAGTTACCATCCCCAGAGCGCCGGGTCCGTCGAAAGAGAAAACGGCACTCTGAAAACCAAACTGGCTAAATGCTGCGAGGACACGGGTCTTCCTTGGACAAAGGCGTTACCGATAGTACTAATGTACATGCGAATGAGGGTAAGAACGCGCAGTAACCTCAGTCCTTTTGAGATTCTTTTCGGCAGACCACCCAGTGTGGGGGTAGAGGCTCCTAAAGCACCCCTTCCCTCCACAGCTCTGTGTGAGCATGATATGTTGCAATACTGTGTACAACTGTCTTCTGCTCTCTCTGCCATAAGAATCCAGGTTTCTGCTGCTTTGCCCCAACCAGCCGAAGGACCGCTCCACACTCTGCAGCCGGGAGATTTTGTGGTCGTAAGAAACGTCAGGAGGAAAAACTGGCAATCCCAACGCTGGCAAGGTCCTTTCCAGGTTCTTCTGGTCACCCACACAGCAGTGAAGGTTGCTGAGCGGGCTCCGTGGATCCACGCATCACACTGCAAGAAGGTCCCAGCGCCAGAGGACGAGGCAGTCCCACCAGACGTCCGGAAATCCGTGGCCTGACAGACGGCGTTTCTGTGTCACCAACGGTGCAACACACACACACCAGAAACGAGGCAGTGGTAAAGACTGACTCCGACGGTGTGTTACGTGCTAGGGGACGAACCTCTGACACCAGAAGAAATCAACTATGCCAGGAGCAAGACAGTCCTGACCTACAGGCCAACCACCCACACACACCACATCCATAAAGGGCACAGCAGGCTTGCTGTGACGATGGAGGGACACAGGAAAAGACAAACGTGGTACCCGCCGCAAATTGTTGGGGGTTCGAAATGTATTCTTGTTCTGTGTTTATGGGGGTTGCATTTTTCTTATTAGATAGATATGAAAGAGCTAAACTTAATAACAGTGTCTCTGACACCACTCTTTTTCCCATTAACGCCACTGATGCACATTCATCCCAGACATTGGAGGTAACCTCACAGACACTGTCCATCAGCTAAAACAACTCGCCACTAGTCTCAGGGCTCAAGATGTCCCTCACACAGATTCTGGGTGGGACTGGGGAGCCTGGTTGCTCGGGGAGGGTTGGAAGGCCTGGATGGGGAAAAATTGTGATCCCAGTGATGTCTGTAATGATTTTCTGTCTGATTGCTATTTGCTGCATTATTCCTTTAGCTAAGAAAATGATTTCATCTCTGTTTGCTCTTGAGAGGGTCCAATACCAGGCAGTGCAAGTAAATGATTATATTCCTGATCTGTTTAAGTTGCCCTTCTACAAAGAGGACGAATCTGATTCAGACTCTGCCTCCGAAATCCCGTAGGTTTAAGACAGCTAAAATCCATTTGAATTGTCATGTTTTCTTTGAGTGTTTGTAGGGGTAGCTTGAACCCAGAGGGTTTAGATCTCTCACAGAAATGTTTTTTCCCTGCATGTCTCCTTTAGTAATTTTTATATGTAATGATTAAGGTTGTAATCAAAAGTAGGGAATGTAATGGAAAAATTACATAGACCATGATTTTCTTAACCATGATTGTTCATCTATTGAGTAAATTTTAATTATAAGTAGATCCTTAAATATGCCTCTGAAACATGTGTCTCCTAAAGATATTTCTTGAAACAGTCCTCCAGTTTAAAGATACCTGAAAAGGGTATGACCCTGTGTATTCTCTACTACAAGCAGATGGCAACGACGCACAGGCGCCTGTAGAGATATGCAAAGGTCAGTTTGTCCAAAACCTAAGGTTGGAGCCTGAACCAATCTGTAGACGAGATAGATTCCCGACTCCTATTGAAGGACTTTTTGACGCACTAGACAGATGTACAGGGACAGTTTTAGACAGCAGTGTTGAAGATAAGAATGTTTTCCAAACATGGTCGTGTTTTCTGCTGTGAAAATGGGATATAAGGAGATGGCATATGTTACGAGGCACAGATCGGCTGTCACTTTGTAACTCTGTTCATTGTTCATTGTGAATTGCTGTTCTTGTCACTGTTTGATTGTTCTCTCGAGAAAATAATTAAACCCCTTCCACCGAATACCTAAACTTTAATCCAGTTTGCAGCCTGTCTTTATTTTGTTTCAACAAGGTCTCTTCTTCACCCAAATTCCTCCCTCGCTGAACAGAAACTTCCACCACACATGTTGATAAGAGCATTAAAATGAGAAAAATAATGGGATAAAAAGAAATCAAGGGACATTTAGAATAGATAAAAATGTGCGATTAATTGCGAGTTAACTATGACATTAATGCGATTAATCGCAATTAAATATTTTAATCGTTTGACAGCACTAGTATATACTTTGTCAAGTCCTCAAAATGTTGTTTTGTGATCAAATGGAGCACGTTCAGTCTCTGAAAGGCGTGCAGCGTGTTGCTATGGTTACCGTGTTGAGGGACATGTCTCCTCTGAACGGTGTGAAACAGATCTGAGTTGTGTTTTCTCTGGTTTATTGGCTGTGTCCCAGCTGACAGCCGCAGAGACGTGTCTGTAAACTTGTGGTAATAAAAAGGCAGAGAGCTCACAGCAGGATGTTCAACCCCCGTTTCAGTTCAAATAAACAGGTTGCTATGTGTTGTTGGGGCTGAACGTGGCCCTGGTTGTGTTTGTGTTTAGTTAATCATGATTACAACAGCACAGTTCAGTTTCTTTAGCCTGTCACTTTAACTACAGATTTACCAATGAAGATGACATGAACATCATTAATAAATCAGAAATCATGACACTCGACAACAACAACGGGACGGCAGAGGTTGGGTTTAGGAAAAAAACTATGGGGAAAGTAGCTCTTTACTGTAGGACATGTTGTCCTCTCTTTACTGTAGGCCGTGTTGTCCTCTCTTTACTGTAGGCTGTGTTGTCCTCTCTTTACTGTAGGCTGTGTTGTCTCTTTACTGTAGGCCGTGTTGTCTCTTTACTGTAGGCCGTGTTGTCCTCTCTTTACTGTAGGATATGTTGTCTCTTTACTGTAGGCTGTGTTGTCCTCTCTTTACTGTAGGCCGTGTTGTCCTCTCTTTACTGTAGGCCGTGTTGTCCTCTCTTTACTGTAGGCCGTGTTGTCCTCTCTTTACTGTAGGCTGTGTTGTCCTCTCTTTACTGTAGGCCGTGTTGTCCTCTCTTTACTGTAGGACATGTTGTCCTCTCTTTACTGTAGGCCGTGTTGTCCTCTCTTTACTGTAGGACATGTTGTCCTCTCTTTACTGTAGGCTGTGTTGTCTCTTTACTGTAGGCCGTGTTGTCCTCTCTTTACTGTAGGCTGTGTTGTCTCTTTACTGTAGGCCGTGTTGTCCTCTCTTTACTGTAGGACGTGTTGTCCCTCTCTTTACTGTAGGACTGTGTTGCTCTCTTTACTGTAGGCCGTGTTGTCCTCTCTTTACTGTAGGGCCGTGTTGTCCTCTCTTTACTGTAGGCCGTGTTGTCCTCTTTACTGCAGGCTGTGTTTGTCTCTGTACTGTAGGCCGTGTTGTCTCTTTACTGTAGGCCGTGTTGTCCTCTCTTTACTGTAGGCCGTGTTGTCCTCTCTTTACTGTAGGCCGTGTTGTCCTCTCTTTACTGTAGGCCGTGTTGTCTCTTTACTGTAGGTTGTGTTGTCTCTTTACTGTAGGCTGTGTTGTCCTCTCTTTACTGTAGGTTGTGTTGTCCTCTCTTTACTGTAGGCTGTGTTGTCTCTTTACTGTAGGCTGTGTTGTCTCTTTACTGTAGGCTGTGTTGTCCTCTCTTTACTGTAGGCCGTGTTGTCCTCTCTTTACTGTAGGTTGTGTTGTCTCTTTACTGTAGGTTGTGTTGTCCTCTCTTTACTGTAGGCCGTGTTGTCTCTTTACTGTAGGTTGTGTTGTCGTATGTTTTGGACACTCGGGGGAAGAGAGGGGTGGAGCTGTCAACCGATCACCATCTGGTGGTGAGTTGGGTCAGGGGGTGGGGGAAGACTCTGGACAGACCTGGTAAGCCCAAACGGGTAGTGCGGGTAAATTGGGAACGTCTGGAGGAGGCCCCTGTCCGACAGACTTTCAACTCACACCTCCGGGGGAGCTTTTCGTGCATCCCTGTGGAGGCTGGGGGCATTGAACCCGAGTGGACAATGTTCAAAGTTTCCATTGCTGAAGCTGCGGTGAGGAGCTGTGGTCTTAGGGTCTTAGGTGCCTCAAGGGGCGGTAACCCACGAACACCGTGGTGGACACCGGTGTTCAGGGAAGCCGTCCGACTGAAGAAGGAGTCTTTCCGGGATATGTTATCCCAGACGACTCCAGAGGCAGTTGCAAGGGCCGAAGGGCTGCAGCCTCTGCAGTGAAAGAGGCAAAGCAGCGTGTTTGGGAGAAGTTCGGAGAAGACATGGAGAAGGACTTTCGGGTCGGCACCAAGGTACTTCTGGAAAACCGTTCACCACCTCAGGAGGGGGAAGCGGGGAACCATCCAAGCTGTGTACAGTAAGGATGGGGACGCTGTTGACCTCAACTGAGGAGGTAATAGGGCGGTGGAAGGAGCACTTTGAGGAACTCCTAAATCCGACTAATACGCCCTCTATGGTAGAGGCAGAGCTGGAGGATGAGGGGGGATTGGCATCAATTTCCCTGGTGGAGGTTGCTGAGGTAGTTAAACAACTCCACAGTGGCAAAGCCCCCAGGAATTGATGAGATCCGTCCAGAAATGTTTAAAGCTCTGGGTGTGGAGGGGTTGTCTTGGTTGACACGCCTCTTCAACATTGCGTGGAAGTCTGGGACGGTGCCTAAGGAGTGGCAGACCGGGGTGGTGGTTCCCAGAGAGGTGTGTGCCAATTACAGGGGTATCACACTTCTCAGCCTCCCCGGTAAAAGTCTACTCCAAGGTGCTGGAAAGGAGGGTTCGGGTCGATAGTCGAATCTCAGGTTGAAGAGGAACAATGCGGATTCCGTCCTGGTCGTGGAACAACGGACCAGATCTTTACTCTCGCAAGGATCCTGGAGGGAGCCTGGGAGTATGCCCAACCAGTCTACATGTGTTTTGTGGATCTGGAGAAGGGCGTATGACCGGGTGCCCCGGGAGATACTGTGGGAGGTGCTGCGGGAGTATGGGGTGAGGGGTCCCTTCTCAGGGGCCATCAATCTCTGTACGACCAAAGCGAGAGCTGTGTCCGGGTTCTCGGCAGTAAGTCGGACTCGTTTCAGGTGAGAGTTGGCCTCCGCCAGGGCTGCGCTTTGTCACCAATCCTGTTTGTAGTATTTACAGGATATCGAGGCGTAGACGGGGTGGAGAGGGGTTGCAGTTCGGTGGGCTGGGGATCTCATCGCAGGAAACCGATGGAGTGCCTTCTCCAGGTAGGGAATGAGTCCTTACCCCAAGTGAAGGAGTTCAAGTACCTTGGGGTCTTGTTCGCGATTGAGGGGACAATGGAGCGGGAGATTGGTCGGAGAATCGGCACAGCAGGTGCGGTATTACATTCAATTTATCGCACCGTTGTGACGAAAAGAGAGCTGAGCCAGAAGGCAAAGCTCTCAATCTACCGGTCAGTTTTGTTCCTACCCTCACCTATGGTCATGAAGGCTGGGTCATGACCGAAGAACAAGATCCAGGGTACAAGCGGCGAAATGGGTTTCCTCAGGAGGGTAGCTGGCGTCTCCCTTAGAGATAGGGTGAGAAGCTCAGTTATCCGTGAGGAGCTCGGAGTAGAGCCGCTGCTCCTGCTGCGTCGAAAGGAGCCAGTTGAGGTGGTTCGGGCATCTGGTAAGGATGCCCCCTGGGCGCCTCCCTAGGGAGGTGTTCCAGGCACGTCCAGCTGGGAGGAGGCCTCGGGGGAGACCCAGGACTAGAGTGGAGGGATTATATCTCTAACCTGGCCTGGGAACGCTCGGGATCCCCCAGTCGGAGCTGGTTAATGTGGCCCGGAAAGGGAAGTTTGGGGTCCCCTGCTGGAGCTGCTACCCCGCGACCCGACCCCGGATAAGCGGATGAAGATGGATGGATGGAACATTATTCACCAGATCTTATCATGGTTTAGATGTATTTCTTTTAAAGTTATTATTTCTGTCCATTTCGGCCAGGGAAGCTATGTTGATTTTTTGTTTATTTATATTTTTAAAACTACAGGTGCTGGTCATATAATTAGAATATCATGAAAAAGTTGATTTATTTCAGTAATTCCATTCAAAAAGTGAAACTTTCATTCCACACAGACTGATATATTTAAGTGTTTATTTCTTTTACTTTTGATGATTATAACTGACAAGTAATGAAAACCCCAAATTCAGTATCTCAGAAAATTAGAATATTGTGACAAGGTTCAATATTGAAGACACCTGGTGCCACACTAATCAGCTGATTAACTCCAAACACCTGCAAAGGCCTTTAAAT
>NW_027595814.1:0-10000 GCF_031162955.1 Sander vitreus
CGTACCTGAACTCACTTCCCTCTCCTGAATTTCAGACTTTTTTGCCACACAAAGCGGCAAATGTATTCACCTGCAAAACTTTCAATAAATCCAGCAATTCCATGTGCTCCCAAATTGTCTGCTAATACACACTGTATTGTGCCTTTAACAAAATCTCAAGCTGTGCAATAAAAATACCTTCCATCCATCCATCTTCATCCGCTTATCCGGGGGTCGGGTCGCGGGGGTAGCAGCTCAGCAGGGGACCCCAAACTTCCCTTTCCCGGGCCACATTAACCAGCTCCGACTGGGGGATCCCGGCGTTCCCAGGCCAGGTTAGAGATATAATCCCTCCACCTAGTCCTGGGTCTCCCCGAGGCCTCCTCCCAGCTGGGACGTGCCTGGAACACCTCCCTAGGGAGGCGCCCAGGGGCATCCTTACCAGATGCCCGAACCACCTCAACTGGCTCCTTTCGGCGCAAAGGAGCAGCGGCTCTACTCCGAGCTCCTCACGGATAACTGAGCTTCTCACCCTATCTCTAAGGGAGACGCCAGCTACCCTCCTGAGGAAACCCATTTCGGCCGCTTGTACCCTGGATCTTGTTCTTTCGGTCATGACCCAGCCTTCATGACCATAGGTGAGGGTAGGAACAAAAACTGACCGGTAGATTGAGAGCTTTGCCTTCTGGCTCAGCTCTCTTTTTACGTCTAACGGTGCGATAAATTGAATGTAATACCGCACCTGCTGTGCCGATTCTCCGACCAATCTCCCGCTCCATTGTCCCCTCACTCGTGAACAAGACCCCCAAGGTACTTGAACTCCTTCACTTGGGGTAAGGACTCATTCCCTACCTGGAGAAGGCACTCCATCGGTTTCCTGCTGAGAACCATGGCCTCCGATTTAGAGGTGCTGATCCTCATCCCAGCCGCTTCACACTCGGCTGCGAACCGATCCAGTGAGTGCTGAAGGTCACAGGCCGATGATGCCATCAGGACCACATCATCTGCAAAAAGCAGCGATGAGATCCCCAGCCCACCGAACTGCAACCCCTCTCCACCCCGACTACGCCTCGATATCCTGTCCATAAATACTACAAACAGGATTGGTGACAAAGCGCAGCCCTGGCGGAGGCCAACTCTCACCTGAAAGCTTGAGTCCGACTTACTGCCGAGAACCCGGACACAGCTCTCGCTTTGGTCGTACAGAGGGTGGATGGCCCTGAGAAGGGACCCCCTCACCCCTGTACTCCGCAGCACCTCCCACAGTATCTCCCGGGGCACCCGGTCATACGCCTTCTCCAGATCCACAAAACACATGTAGACTGGTTGGGCATACTCCCAGGCTCCCTCCAGGATCCTTGCGAGTAAAGATCTGGTCCGTTGTTCCACGACCAGGGACGGAATCCGCATTGTTCCTCTTCAACCTGAGATTCGACTATCGACCGAACCCTCCTTTCCAGCACCTTGGAGTAGACTTTACCGGGAGGCTGAGAAGTGTGATACCCCTGTAATTGGCACACACCCTCTGGTCCCCCCTTTTTTAAAAGGGAACCACCACCCGGTCTGCCACTCCTTAGGCACCGTCCCAGACTTCCACGCAATGTTGAAGGCGTGTCAGCAAGACAACCCCTCCACACCCAGAGCTTTAAGCATTTCTGGACGGATCTCATCAATTCCTGGGGCTTTGCCACTGTGGAGTTGTTTAACTACCTCAGCAACCTCCACCAGGGAAATTGATGCCAATCCCCCCCCTCATCCTCCAGCTCTGCCTCTACCATAGAGGCGTATTAGTCGGTTAGGAGTTCCTCAAAGTGCTCCTTCCACCGCCCTATTACCTCCTCAGTTGAGGTCAACAGCGTCCCATCCTTACTGTACACAGCTTGGATGGTTCCCTTCCCCCCTCCTGAGGTGGCGAGCGGTTTTCAGAAGTACCTTGGTGCCGACCCGAAAGTCCTTCTCCATGTCTTCTCCGAACTTCTCCCACACACGCTGCTTTGCCTCTTTCACGGCAGAGGCTGCAGCCCTTCGAGCCCTTCGGTACCTTGCAGCTGCCTCCGGAGTCGTCTGGGATAACATATCCCGGAAAGACTCCTTCTTCAATCGGACGGCTTCCCTGACCACCGGTGTCCACCACGGTGTTCGTGGGTTACCGCCCCTTGAGGCACCTAAGACCCTAAGACCACAGCTCCTCACCGCAGCTTCAGCAATGGAAACTTTGAACATTGTCCACTCGGGTTCAATGCCCCCAGCCTCCACAGGGATGCACGAAAAGCTCCGCCCGGAGGTGTGAGTTGAAAGTCTGTCGGACAGGGGCCTCCTCCAGACGTTCCCAATTTACCCGCACTACCCGTTTGGGCTTACCAGGTCTGTCAGAGTCTTCCCCCCACCCCCTGACCCAACTCACCACCAGATGGTGATCGGTTGACAGCTCCGCCCCTCTCTTCACCCGAGTGTCCAAAACATATGGCCTCAGATCAGATGAAACGATTATAAAATCGATCATTGACCTTTGGCCTAGGGTGCTCTGGTACCAAGTACACTTATGAGCATCCCTATGTTCGAACATGGTGTTCGTTATAGACAATCCATGACTAGCACAGAAGTCCAACAACAAACAACCACTCTGGTTTAGATCAGGGAGGCCGTTCCTCCCAATCACGCCTCTCCATGTGTCTCCATCATTACCCACGTGCGCGTTGAAGTCCCCCCAGCAGAACTATGGAGTCCCCGACTGGAGCCCCATGCAGGACTCCACTCAAGGTCTCCAAGAAGGCCGAATACTCTGAACTCTTGTTTGGTGCATATGCACAAACAACAGTCAGAGTTTTTCCCCCCCCCCACAACCCGCAGGCGTAGGGGAGGCGACCCTCTCGTCCACCGGGTTAAACTCCAACGTAGCGGCGCTCAGCCGGGGGCTTGTGAGTATCCCCACACCCGCCCGGCGCCTCACACCCTGGGCAACTCCGGAGAAGAAAAGAGTCCAACCCCTATCCAGGAGTATGGTTCCAGAACCAAGACTGTGCGTAGAGGTAAGCCCCACCAGATCTAACCGGTAGCGCTCCACCTCCCGCACAAGTTCCGGCTCCTTCCCCCCACAGAGAGGTGACATTCCACGTCCCCCAGAGCCAGCCTCTGCTGCCCGGGTCTGGTCCGTCGAGGCCCCTGACCTTCACTGCCACCCATGTGGCAGCGCACCCGACCCCAGCGGTTCCTCCCACAGGTGGTGGGCCCATGGGATGGAGGGATGTCCGCCACGTAGCTTTTTCGGGCTGTGCCCGACCGGGCTCCGTGGCAAACCCGGCCACCAGGCGCTCGCTGGCGAGCCCTCCATCTGGGCCTGGCTCCAGGCGGGGGCCCGGGCTTCCTCCGGGCAGGGTCACTTCATCCCTTCCTCGATTTTTCATAGGATTTTTGAACCATTCTTTGTCTGGCCCCTCACCTGAGACCACTTTGCCTTGGGAGACCCTACCAGGAGCACAAAGCTCCAGACAACACAGCCCTCAGGTTCATAGGGACACACAAACCTCTCCACCACGATAAGGTGATGGTTCCCGGAGAAGAATAAATATAAATAAATATATATAATAAAAATACCTTGGCTTTCCAAAATGGCAAGATCCCTCAACAAGGGCTCTAGGACCCTTTCATAGCCATATTTCCTCACATCTTCAGATCTGCAGAGTAAGGCCAAATAAATTGAAGACAACGAAGAATGACAACCTGGTGGTAAATTGTTGAGATTCCAGTAAACACCACAGATCTTGTGCTTTTTGCGAGATGTGCCAAGCATTTTTTTTTTTCTATCTGTTGTTTTATTTCCGCTGTCATCATAGGTAACATGAAATCCAAAATGTTCCCACACACCAGACTATATACAACGCTGGCGCATCCTCCAGCTCCGGGCAGCCTTCCTCATCTCTTTTTTTTAATTTATTTATTTTTATTTATTTGCAAAACTTTACAAACATGTATTATAGAATTGAACAATTTGGCATCATACACACAGAAATAATCATTTCCAACCAGGGAACATTACAACCTTAATTAATAAAATATAAAAATATATACAAAAAATTAAAAAAAAAATAAATAAATAAAAAATAAAATAAAATATAATACAAAGGCAATATGAAATGGAATGAAGGCTATATAATCACATTTCCTTGAAAAACTCTTGCAGTACATCAGCTAAATAAATAGTTTTCTCATTATTAATATTTTGGATTGACTCAAAAAAGATCAGAAATTCAGTTCTGAAGTGAGTAAAAGCTGGCCGACATTTAGAAAATCTCGCTTTATGGATATGAAATTTCCCTAGTAGGATTAATAATAATAATTCTATGTATTGTTTTGTTTTTGTTATCGTAATTAAGAATAACATATTTGGCTTCCAGTTTAATTTCATGTTTCTTTTGAATATTTAAATAATTTTCAATGTTTTTCCAGAACTCCACCGAATACCGACACTCCCAGAATAGATGTATAATAGTTTCTTCTTCAATCTTACAAAATTCACATTTATTATCCACAGCCGCAAATCTTGAAACTAATTTGTTAGTAGGATAAATACTGTGCAGTATTTTTAAAATGTAATTCTTTCAGTTTATTAGGGATAACAAATGTGTACGGTAGAAGCCACGTTGATTCCCAGTGAATGTTAGAATATAAAGAGTCCCAAACACATTTTCCTTTTATTGTAGAAGTCATTCCTTATATGTTTATTTGTACATTTATTACTTTTAATATTGATTCCATTAACAAGAAGGTCGGATCCAATTCTTGCAATTCCTGTCTCACAGAGAGAGACATTTCATTAGTTAGGTATAGCATTTATTACCATTTGGTATTCTTTGTGGGTGATAGGAAAGACTTTAGATCTGAGAAATTCCACATAACTAAGAAGTTGAGCTGCATCATTTTGTACGTCTGCAAGAAAGATTATATTCCTATCAACCCAGTGTTGTAGATATAAAGACTTATTTTTTTCTGGTTATAAGCTCATTGTTCCATATAATAGTTCTGTGTGGAGAAACATTATGTATAAAGCATAATTTTGCAGCGTTAAGAGCCTGCTGATGAAATTTAGATAACTTTGCGGTAATTTATTTTCATTATAACTGCATTGTAATACAAATTGAAGGCCTCCCATTTCTCCAAAAATGGACCGTGGAACGAAGTACCAAAGGGATTCTGGAGCTTTGAAACATTATTTTATCCATTTCATTCTAAAGGTATTGTTCACATCCATGAAGTCTATTATTTCCATGCCACCTGCATTTCTCGGGGCTGCTAAAATCTCCTTTTTTTAAACGATGGCATTTATTTTTCCAAATAAAATGAGTTAAAATATTACTTATTTGTTTACAGAGGGATTGATGGATAAATAGAGATTGAGTAGGGTAAATAAATCTAGAGATGCCGTCCGCTTTACTCAGAAGAACTCTACCTAACATGGACAGATCTCTCTGAAGCCACATATTGAATATATTTTTTAGTTTTTTGTATTTTGGGCTTTTCTTGTCGTTCCTTTAGATCTTTAGAGATATGAATTCCAAGGTATTTAATACTAGTTTTCACTGGTATATCACACATAAGAGTTTCATCAGTGTTATACAGACACAGACTTTCACACTTGGAAACATTAAGTCTTAAACCTGATGCCAGAGAGAAGGAATGTATTTCTTTGATTGAGTTTTCAATTAGTTGTTTATCCTTTAAAAAAAAGAACTGTGTCATCTGCTAGTTGAGAAATGTTGATCTCTCTTTCCAAAATCCTTAATCCTTGTAAATCATTACAGTGGAAAATATGTATTGAAAGCATTTCAACAACAATGAGAAATAAAACTGGAGAACAAGGGCAACCTTGGCGGACGGATCTATAAACAGAGAAGCTTTGGGGGGGTATTTGGATATAGCAAGACACAGCTACTGATGTTTTTATGAAGCATTTTAACACCGGAGATAACATTTTCCCCAAAACCAAAAAGTTTGAAGTGACCTAAATAAGAACTGATGCTCTACTGTGTCAAATGCTTTATAAAAAATCCAACGATAATATCACAGCGTCAGATTCCACATATTCAGAATAATCTATTAGATCAAGAATAAGTCTCATGTTGCAGCTTATATGCCGATTAGCCATAAAGCCAGTTTGAGTTTCATTTATGATTTGACTTAAGCCTTTTTTTTAAACGTCTGGCAACAATTAGAGAAAGTATTTTATAATCTACATTTAGCAACGTTATAGGTCTCCAGTTTTCTAACAGAAAATGATCTTTATCTGGTTTGGGAAGCAATGTTATTACACCTTGCTTCAATTTGTCCCAAAAACGCCTATAACATTCAACAGGAAGACCATCCATACCTGGAGATTCTCCTTTTTTCATTTTATTTACCGCTTCATGAATTTCAAGTTTTGAGATCGGTTTATCACAATCTGATTTAAATTCATTTGTAATTTGTGGGATCAGTTCTTTAATTTTGCTGATAAATTTCTCATCCTCCGTTTGGTTATAGTGGGAACTATAGAGATCAGAATAGAAACGAGAGGTATCATTTGCTATGTATTCCGCTCACCTTCCTCTAACCATGTTGCTCTAGAGCGTATAAAGGCTCCTTTGGTCATATTAATATACAATTGGTCAACCTCTTCCTTCAGACTTGTCATGTTTAATTCTTCCTCTTCAGTAAGAGTTCCTTTATTTATTAAGGAGTTCAGTTCTGCCATAGTTTCAAGTTCTCTGATAGTGTTTCTTTTTTCATTTCCTTACTATATTTAATAGCCATTTCTCTGATTTTAAATGAAAAAAAACTCCCATTTTTGAACATTACTAAGTTCATTACAGTTGAAAATGTCACATGCAGTAGCTTCCACTGATTTCCAAAAGGCTTCATCATTCAATAGATTACAGTTCAATGTCCAGAAACCACGAGATTTCCTGGTTTGTTCTTGTGGATTAGCAAAAGTGACGACTATCAATTTGTGATCTGAAAAAGGGGCGCAGCTATGTAATGTTTCAGAAACAAAATGTAAAGTAGAGGAGGATAATAACCATAGATCAGTTCCAGATTGTAGAGAGCCACTAACATTACTCCATGTATATTCTTTTTTGATAAGGATGCAAATAACGCCAAACATCAATAACATTTAGTTGTTCACACAAATGTGATATAGGTTTAAATGTTGAGTTAGGGGAAATTCTTGCTGGTCATCTATCCATTTGGTCATCTGCTGATTCATTTAGGTCACCACCAATAATTAAATGAGTATTTTAGTCTCATTATTAGTCTTCTGCTAGTTGGGTAAACATGTTTTTTGCCAAAACATTGTTATTACGTCCATATATATTGTTTAACACCAGAATTACATTATTCACTCTAAGAACCAAAATAATCCATCTACCCTCTTTAGAAAGGTGGGATTCTAACACATCTCCTTTAAATGTATTGAACAAAATAGCTGCTCCTGCTGAATGACTAGAAGCATGACTTAAGTAAATCCGACCCCCCCCATTGACTTCTCCAGAATTTCCCATCATCATCACATGAGTGAGTCTCTTGTAAAAAAAATTAAATCTGCATTAGAGCGTCTACACAATAGAAAAATAGCCTTCCTTTAAGATATGTTTCATATGCCTTTGACATTGAGAGAATTCACTTTAAGGTTAATGAAAGAAGTATTTGCCATACAACCAGTAAATGATATAAAAATAAATAAATAAACACAGGTTTGATGCCTACAAATAAGGTAAACAGAAGATAAGAGCTAAGAGGAACCCTTAACCTTTGGTAGTGATTAGAAATACCCTGAACACTGGGAGTACCAAAAAACCAGATGTTGAACTGTCGTAAGGCCTTATTAACATCAGCCTACTTAATTGTCCACTTGTCAAACATTTACTTGCCTGGTTGTCAAACCTAGACGACAATACTGAGTGAAGATTTTATGCAACAACTTTCACCCCATCGATAAAGACGACCGGTCCTCGCCATCTGGTCTTCTTTCCGTCCTTACGAGCCTGCTCGACCAGGAGCCACAGCTTGTTTCTGCTTTCTCTCTCGGAGCGTGTCGGGTCCTCAGCTATACGGAGATTCAGATTCTTCATAAATTCAGCATTGCGCGAGTCCTTCCAAATGTTGTACCTGAAGGTACGCATGTTGAACTGGATAATAATCGGGACGCGGTGACTTATCGTCTCTGGGGCGTCCAACTCTGTGTACTGTATCGACCAAGAATCCGAGCTTGCTTTCATCATCAGGTGCAATCTGACCCATTATCTTCATGACTTCCTCTCTTACATCTTCGTCCACTTTTTCAGGAAGATTGATGAGGCGCAAATTCCATCTTCTGCTGTAGCTCTCGCTTTCTTCAGTTTTCTCTTTGAGTTCTTCAATGCTCTTATCTAGCCTTTTCACCTTGTCTTCCGTCTCCTTTGCTTGAAAACCAAGGCCTTTCATCTCTTCTTTTACCACAGTGATGTCTGCAGAGTTTTTATTTATCCGTTGTTCAAAGACGGAGAAGCGCTCCTTCAGCTCAACAATGGCGTTGAGAATGTCGGCGTTAGAGACCTCGTTCTTGTTGGCACATACTTTCTTTGGGTTTGGACTATTAATTGGAGAGTCTGGAAGAGGCGAACACAAACCTAAAAAGTGTCTTCTGGGTCCACATCCATTATCAGTCCTGCCTTTATGCCTTTTTTTGCGTCTCTCTTTGCCATTGTGATCCACGAGCCCCGTGTTGTTAGCTTGGTATGCTAGGTACCTGATCGGTCTTTGCGCGTGTCGTCAAGAAGGTTATTTCTGGTCGTCAAAGTTCTTATATTGGTAGTTAACCCTTACTTGTCGGTGCGTCTCTCAAAATCTGATAGTTCAGCAAGTTTCGTAATAACTGGCCTTATTATAGAACATAAGTACTCAGTTAGTGTTGCAGAGCTTAGCACATGTCAACCACCATGGTCGCCATCTTGGCCCGCCTCCCCTCGTCTCAGCTAGTGACGTAGAAAGCCGTGCAGATGTTGACCAGCTGACCCGGAGACTGAAGGCAGGACACATTCAGAAACCGTATCTCACTCAGAACAGCACGGATGGTTGTTTTCTAAGTCTGTATGAAGCACCAGAGACACAAAATAACTCCCCAAATCCCAGAAAAAGAGATTGTTTCATAATATGGGCTCTTTAAAAACCAATAACATTGTGAAACGGTCCCAGTTTGGTTATGTTTAGGCACCAAAACTACTGAGTTCAGTTGATGAAAAGATGGAGGTTTGGGTGTTCATCATCTCTGGAAGATTGAGACTCTTTCTTATCACTCAAAAGGTCCGCACCTGATTTATTCTAGTCAATGACTGTCAACAACAAGATGTCACTTATTACTTTGAAGCAGCATACATTCAAGTCTGTGTGTGTGTGTGTGTGTGTGTGTGTGTGTGTGTGTGCGGCTTGTGTGTGTGTGTGTGTGTGCGTGTGTGTGTGTGTCTGTGACTCATCAGGAAACAACTCCTCTAATCTCTGTTGTCGGTGTTTCAGGTTCTACAGGATTCTTTCTGTCTCCTCCTCCTCCTCCTCCTCCTCCTCCTCCTCCTCCTCCTGATGAAGCTGAAACAGGTTTGTTGTTTTGCTGTCAGAGACAAAGGTTTCAGTCGACACACACGATAAGATGTCTCGGTGTCCCAGAGGTCTTCCAGGTGGAGCTGCAGCGTGAGAAACCCTCCAATCAGAGCAGTCGAGGACGTAAGTCTTTCACTTTTTATTTGTGAATATTGATTTTAAGTTTTAAAATCAAAGTAGAAGTGGAAATATGAACAATCATGCCCCGAGAATCTGGACAAACAAGGTGGGAGGGAATTAAACTCGTCTGTAACGTCTGAAATATACTTTCATTTAAACTCTTTAAACATCATCTGGTGGTTCTCTGTGTGTGTGTGTGTGTGTGTGTGTGTGTGTGTGTGTGTGTGTGTGTGTGTGTGTGTGTGTGTGTGTGTGTGTGTGTGTGTGTGTATGTGTATGTGTGTGTGTGTGTGTG
>NW_027595815.1:0-11510 GCF_031162955.1 Sander vitreus
GTGAGGTTGTTTATTTTAGTTTTAATTAAAGATGTTGCTTCCAAAAAAGTTGCATCCTCCAGTACAGTTTCCTTGTCAGCTCTGTCTCCAGCAAAGGAGGAGTAGCGCCCTCTGGCGATGGTGAAATGAAGCTTTGCAAACCACTGTCTTTATTTTCTAAGCTCTCACTGAGATGGCAATCTCTGTTCAAAAGAAAGGGTTAAAGGAATGGCAATTCAGTGTGTTTTCAGCCCTTTGTTGAACAGAAAGTGGCATCTAGTGAGCTCAGAAAATGAAGACAGTGTTTTGCTGCTTCATTTGACCATTACCATGCTCCCTCTGCTGACGGAAAAGAAAAGCTTAGCACCGGGTATTCCCAGGCGGTCTCCCATCCAAGTACTGAAACCCGGCCCGACCCTGCTTAGCTTCGAGATCAGACTGAGATCGAGGCGTGTTCAGGAGTGGTAGTGGCGCATAGCGAGTGTACCAAAGTGAAAACAAGCTATTTAAAGACGATGAACCCCAGAGGTTCTCAAAACTGTTGAAAGCGCTAGTTTGGGGTTGAGAGTACTCAACTACATGTAATCACACTAGTAGTGCACCTATACATTTTGCAGTAGCTCTCTGGTAGTTCAACTACATTCATCTTCGAACCAACAAGTTGAATTGCTTTTTTGCTCTCTTTTTTTCGGTACTGTAATTAACACTGCTGTATTTTTAAGCATTCTTTCATTTGTTTTGTTCCATATTTATTCATTCATTTAGCCTGTTGCTATATGTATTCTTACATGTATGTATTTCCATGTTTATTTTTTCATTACTGTAATTATTTCTCAATTCTTTTGAACTTTACCTTTACTCAGACTTGAGTGACTTGTCGTCTTCCAGTAAATTTGCATGATCCAAAATGTAGATATCTTTGATTTCAAAAACTATCCAGATCGTACAATCTTGAAGAGCAAGAACGAAAGAATTCACATGGTCAAAATGTCATGAGAACTCCTACTTGAATTGTTGAACACTGTGAGGTTGTTTATTTTAGTTTTAATTTAAAGATGTTGCTTCCAAAAAAAGTTGCATCCTCCATTTCAGTTTCCTTGTCAGCTCTGTCTCCAGCAAAGGAGTAGCGCCCTCTGAGCGATGGTGAAATGAAAGCTTTGCAAACCACTGTCTTTATTTTCAAGCTCACTAGATGGCAATCTCTGTTCAAAGAAAAGGGTTAAAGGAATGGCAATTCAGTGTGTTTTTCAACCCTTTGTTGAACAGAAAGTGGCATCTAGTGAGCTCAGAAAATGAAGACAGTGTTTGCTTTGCTTCATTTGACCATTACTAGCGCCCTCTGCTGACGGAAAAGAAAAGCTTACAGCACCGGGTATTCCCAGGCGGTCTCCCATCCAAGTACTGACCGGCCCGACCATGCTTAACTTCCGAGATCGGACAGAGATCGGGCGTGTTCAGGATGTGGTATGGCCGTAAGCAAGTGTACTGCAAAGTAAAAACAAGCTATTTAAAGGCGGTGAGACCCCAGAGGTTCTCAAAGACTGTGAAAGACGCAGTTTGGGGTTGAGTACTCAACTACATGTAATCACACTAGTAGTGCACCTATACATTTTGCAGTAGCTCTCTGGTAGTTCAACTACATTCATCTTCGAAACAACAAGTTGAATTGCTTTTTTGCTCTCTTTTTTCGGTACTGTAATTAACACTGCTGTATTTTTTAAGCATTCTTTCATTTGTTTTTGTTCCATATTTATTCATTCATTTAGCCTGTTGCTATATGTATTCTTACATGTATGTATTTCCATGTTTATTTTTTCATTACTGTAATTATTTCTCAATTCTTTTGAACTTTACCTTTACTCAGACTTGAGTGACTTGTCGTCTTCCGTAAATTTGCATGATCCAAAATGTAGATATCTTTGATTTCAAAACTATCCAGATCGGCACAATCTTGAAGAACAGAACAAAGAATTCATGGTCAAAGTGCATGAACTCCTACTTGAATTGTTGAACACTGTGAGGTTGTTTATTTTAGTTTTAATTAAAGATGTTGCTTCAAAAAAAAGTTGCATCCTCCGTACAGTTTCCTTGTCAGCTCTGTCTCCAGCAAAGGAGGAGTAGCGCCCTCTGGCGATAATTGAAATGAAGCTTTGCAAACCACTGTCTTTATTTTCTAAGCTCACTAGATGGCAATCTCTGTTCAAAAGAAAGGGTTAAAGGAATGGCAATTCAGTGTGTTTTTCAACCCTTTGTTGAACAGAAAGTGGCATCTAGTGAGCTCACAAATGAAGACAGTGTTTTGCTGATTCATTTGACCGTACTAGCACTCTGCTGACGGAAAAGAAAAGCTTACAGCACCGGGTATTCCCAGGCGGTCTCCCCATCCAAGTACTGACCCGGCCCGACCCTGGCTTCGGATCGGACGAGATCGGGCGTGTTCAGGAGTGGTATGGCCGTAAGCGAAGTGTACCAAGTAAAAACAAGCTATTTAAGGCGATGAACCCCAGAGGTTCTCAAAACTGTTGAGAAGACGCAGTTTTGGGGTTGAGGAGTACTCAACTACATGTAATCACACTAGTGGCGCACCTATACATTTTGCAGTAGCTCTCTGGTAGTTCTTCACATTCATCTTCGAAACAACAAGTTGAATTGCTTTTTGTCTCTCTTTTTTCGGTACTGTAATTAACACTGCTGTATTTTTTAAGCATTCTTTCATTTGTTTTGTTCCATATTTATTCATTCATTTAGCCTGTCTGCTATATGTATTCTTACATGTATGTATTTCCATGTTTATTTTTCATTACTGTAATTATTTCTCAATTCTTTTGAACTTTACCTTTACTCAGACTTGAGTGACTTGTAGTCTTCGTAAATTTGCATGATCCAAAATGTAGATATCTTTGATTTTCAAAACTATCAGATCGGCACAATCTTGAAGAACAAGAACAAAGAATTCATGGTCAAAGTGCATGAACTCCTACTTGAATTGTTGAACACTGTGAGGTTGTTTATTTTAGTTTTAATTAAAGATGTTGCTTCCATGTTGCATCCTCCATTGCAGTTTTCCTTGTCAGCTCTGTCTCCCAGCAAAGGAGTGCGCCCTCTGGCGATGGTGAAATGAAGCTTTGCAAACCACTGTCTTTATTTTCTAGACTCACTAGATGGCAATCTGTTCAAAAAGGGTTAAAGGAATGGCAATTCAGTGTGTTTTCAACCCTTTGTTGAACAGAAAGTGGCATCTAGTGAGCTCGAAAAAATGAAGACAGTGTTTTGCTTGACTTCATTTGATCATCACTAGCTCCCCTCTGCTGACGGAAAGAAAAGCTTACAGCACGGGTATTCCCAGGCGGTCTCCCATCCAAGTACTGACCCGGCCCGACCCTGCTTGCTTCGAGATCCAGGCGAGATCGGGCGTGTTCAGGAGTGGTATGATCGCAAATGTGTACCAACTGAAAAACAAGCTATTTAAAGGCGATGACCCCAGAGGTTCTCAAAACTGTTGAAGCATGTTTTGGTTGAGGGTACTCAGCTGCATGTAATCACACTAGTAGTGCACCTGCCATTTGCAGTAGCTCTCTGGTAGTTCAACTACATTCATCTTCGAACCAACAAGTTGAATTTGGCTGCTCACTCTTTTTCGGTACTGTAATTAACACTGCTGTATTTTTAAGCATTCTTTCATTGTTTTGTTCCATATTTATTCATTCATTTAGCCTGTTGCTATATGTATTCTTACATGTATGTATTTCCATGTTTATTTTTTCATTACTGTAATTATTTCTCAATTCTTTTGAACTTTACCTTTACTCAGACTTGGGTGACTTGTCGATCTTCCGTAAATTTGCATGATCAAAAATGTAGATATCTTTGATTTCAAAACTGTCAGATCGGCACAATCTTGAAGAACAAGAACAAAAGAATTCATGGTCAAAGGTGCATGAACTCCTACTTGAATTGTTGAACACTGTGAGGTTGTTTATTTTAGTTTTAATTAAGATGTTGCTTCCAAAAAAAGTTGCATCCTCCGTACAGTTTCCTTGTCAGCTCTGTCTCCAGCAAAGGAGGAGTAGCGCCCTCTAGCGATAGTGAAATGAAGCTTTGCAAACCACTGTCTTTATTTTCTAGAGCTCACTAGATGGCAATCTCTGTTTCAGAAAGGAGTTAATGGAATGGCAATTCTAGTCGTGTTTTCGCGTTTGTTGAGCAGAAAGTGGCATCCTGATGAGCTCAGAAAATGAAGACAGTGTTTTGCTTTGGCTTCATTTGACCATTACTAGCACCCTCTGCTGACAGAAAGAAAAAACACAGCACCGGGTATTCCCAGGCGGTCTCCCATCCAAGTACTGACCCGGCCCGACCCTGCTAGCTTCCGAGATCGGACGAGATCGGGCGTGTTCAGAGGTGGTATGGCCGTAAGCAAGTGTGCCAAGTAAAAACAAGCTATTTAAAGACGATGAACAGAGGTTCTCAAAACTGTTGAAAACGCAGTTTGGGGATGAGGAGTACTCAACTACATGTAATCACATAGTGTGCGCACCTATACATTTGCAGTAGCTCTCTGGTAGTTCAACTACATTCATCTTCGAAACAACAAGTTGAATTGCTTTTTTTGCTCTCTTTTTTTCGGTACTGTAATTAACACTGCTGTATTTTAAGCATTCTTTCATTTGTTTTGTTCCATATTTATTCATTCATTTAGCCTGTTGCTATATGTGATTCTTACATGTATGTATTTCCATGTTTATTTTTTTCATTACTGTAATTATTTCTCCAGCTCTTTGAACTTTACCTTTACTCAGACTTGAGTGACTTGGCTCGATCTTCCGTAAATTTGCATGATCCAAAATGTAGATATCTTTGATTTCAAAAGCAGATCGGCTTCTTTGGCATCAATCTTTGAAGAGAACAAAGAACCAAAAGAATTCATGGTCAAAAGTCATGAACTCCTACTTGGGTGTTGAACACTGTGAGGTTGTTTATTTTAGTTTTAATTAAAGATGTTGCTTCCAGTTGCATCCTCATTACAGTTTCCTTGTCAGCTCTGTCTCCAGCAAGGAGGAGTAGCGCCCTCTGGCGATGGTGAAATGAAGCTTTGCAAACCACTGTCTTTATTTTCTAAGCTCACTAGATGGCAATCTCTGTTCAAAGAAAAGGGTTAAAGGAATGGCAATTCAGTGTGTTTTCAACCCTTTGTTGAACAGAAAGTGGCATCTAGTAGCTCAGAAAAATGAAGACAGTGTTTTAACACTTCATTGACCATACTAGCTCCCTCTGCTGACGGAAAGAAAAAGCACAGCACCGGGTATTCCCAGGCGGTCTCCCATCCAAGTACTGACACGGCCCGACCATGCTTAGCTTCCGAGATCGGACGAGATCGGGCGTGTTCAGGGTGGTATGGCCGTAAGCAAGTGTACCAAGTAAAAACAAGCTATTTAAAGACGATGAACCCCAGAGGTTCTCAAAACTGTTGAAGACGCAGTTTGGGGTTGAGGAGTACTCAACTACATGTAATCACACTAGTAGCGCACCTATACATTTTGCAGTAGCTCTCTGGTAGTTCAACTACATTCATCTTCGAACCAACAAGTTGAATTGCTTTTTTGCTCTCTTTTTCGGTACTGTAATTAACACTGCTGTATTTTTAAGCGTTCTTTCATTTGTTTTGTTCCATATTTATTCATTCATTTAGCCTGTTGCTATATGTATTCTTACATGTATGTATTTCCATGTTTATTTTTTCATTACTGTAATTATTTCTCAATTCTTTTGAACTTTACCTTTACTCAGACTTGAGTGACTTGTCAGATCTTCCGTAAAATTTGCATGATCAAAAATGTAGATATCTTTGATTTCAAAACTATCAGATCGGCACAATCTTGAAGAACAAGAACAAAGAATTCATGGTCAAAGTGCATGAACTCCTACTTGAATTGTTGAACACTGTGAGGTTGTTTATTTTAGTTTTAATTAAAGATGTTGCTTCCAAAAAAAAAGTTGCATCCTCCAGTACAGTTTCCTTGTCAGCTCTGTCTCCAGCAAAGGAGGAGTAGCGCCCTCTGGCGATGGTGAAATGAAGCTTTGCAAACCACTGTCTTTATTTTCTAAGCTCACTAGATGGCAATCT
This sequence comes from Sander vitreus, assembly GCF_031162955.1. Classification (NCBI taxonomy): domain Eukaryota; kingdom Metazoa; phylum Chordata; class Actinopteri; order Perciformes; family Percidae; genus Sander; species Sander vitreus. The sequence continues at coordinate 6,104 of NW_027595815.1, forward strand.
CTGTTCAAAAGAAAAGGGTTAAAGGAATGGCAATTCAGTGTGTTTCAACCCTTTGTTGAACAGAAAGTGGCATCTAGTGAGCTCAGAAAAATGAAGACAGTGTTTGCTTTGCTTCATTGACCATTACTAGCGCCCTCTGCTGACGGAAAAGAAAAGCTTACAGCACCAGGTATTCCCAGGCGGTCTCCCATCCAAGTACTGACCCGGCCCGACCCTGCTTAGCTTCCGAGATCTGACGAGATCGGGCGTGTTCAGGGTGGTATGGCCGTAAGCGAGTGTACCAAGTGAAAACAAGCTATTTAAAGACGATGAACCCCAGAGGTTCTCAAAACTGTTGAAGAGCGCAGTTTGGGGGTTGAGAGTACTCAACTACATGTAATCACACTAGTAGTGCACCTATACATTTTGCAGTAGCTCTCTGGTAGTTCAACTACATTCATCTTCGAACCAACAAGTTGAATTGCTTTTTTGCTCTCTTTTTTTCGGTACTGTATTTAACACTGCTGTATTTTTAAGCATTCTTTCATTTGTTTTTGTTCCATATTTATTCATTCATTTAGCCTGTTGCTATATGTATTCTTACATGTATGTATTTCCATGTTTATTTTTTTCATTACTGTAATTATTTCTCAATTCTTTTGAACTTTACCTTTACTCAGACTTGAGTGACTTGTAGTCTTCCGTAAATTTGCATGATCCAAAATGTAGATATCTTTGATTTCAAAACTATCCAGATCGGCACAATCTTGAAGAACAAGAACAAAGAATTCATGGTCAAAGTGCATGAACTCCTACTTGAATTGTTGAACACTGTGAGGTTGTTTATTTTAGTTTTAATTAAAGATGTTGCTTCCAAAAAAAAGTTGCATCCTCCGTACAGTTTCCTTGTCAGCTCTGTCTCCAGCAAAGGAGGAGTAGCGCCCTCTGGCGATGGTGAAATGAAGCTTTGCAAACCACTGTCTTTATTTTCTAAGCTCACTAGATGGCAATCTCTGTTCAAAGAAAAGGGTTAAAGGAATGGCAATTCAGTGTGTTTTCAACCCTTTGTTGAACAGAAAGTGGCATCTAGTGAGCTCAGAAAATGAAGACAGTGTTTTGCTTTGCTTCATTTGACCATTACTAGCGCCCTCTGCTGACGGAAAAGAAAAAGCTTACAGCACCGGGTATTCCCAGGCGGTCTCCCATCCAAGTACTGACCCGGCCCGACCCTGCTTAGCTTCCGAGATCGGACGAGATCGGGCGTGTTCAGGAGTGGTATGGCCGTAAGCGAGTGTACCAAGTGAAAACAAGCTATTTAAAGGCGATGAACCCCAGAGGTTCTCAAAACTGTTGAAGACGCAGTTTGGGGTTGAGAGTACTCAACTACATGTAATCACACTAGTAGTGCACCTATACATTTTGCAGTAGCTCTCTGGTAGTTCAACTACATTCATCTTCGAACCAACAAGTTGAATTGCTTTTTTTGCTCTCTTTTTTTCGGTACTGTAATTAACACTGCTGTATTTTTTAAGCATTCTTTCATTTGTTTTGTTCCATATTTATTCATTCATTTAGCCTGTTGCTATATGTATTCTTACATGTATGTATTTCCATGTTTATTTTTTTCATTACTGTAATTATTTCTCAATTCTTTTGAACTTTACCTTTACTCAGACTTGAGTGACTTGTCGATCTTCCGTAAATTTGCATGATCCAAAATGTAGATATCTTTGATTTCAAAACTATCCAGATCGGCACAATCTTGAAGAACAAGAACAAAGAATTCATGGTCAAAGTGCATGAACTCCTACTTGAATTGTTGAACACTGTGAGGTTGTTTATTTTAGTTTTAATTAAAGATGTTGCTTCCAAAAAAAAAGTTGCATCCTCCGTACAGTTTCCTTGTCAGCTCTGTCTCCAGCAAAGGAGGAGTAGCGCCCTCTGGCGATAGTGAAATGAAGCTTTGCAAACCACTGTCTTTATTTTCTAAGCTCACTAGATGGCAATCTCTGTTCAAAGAAAAGGGTTAAAGGAATGGCAATTCAGTGTGTTTTCAACCCTTTGTTGAACAGAAAGTGGCATCTAGTGAGCTCAGAAAAATGAAGACAGTGTTTTGCTTTGCTTCATTTGACCATTACTAGCGCCCTCTGCTGACGGAAAAGAAAAGCTTACAGCACCGGGTATTCCCAGGCGGTCTCCCATCCAAGTACTGACCCGGCCCGACCCTGCTTAGCTTCCGAGATCGGACGAGATCGGGCGTGTTCAGGGTGGTATGGCCGTAAGCGAGTGTACCAAGTGAAAACAAGCTATTTAAAGACGATGAACCCCAGAGGTTCTCAAAACTGTTGAAGACGCAGTTTGGGGGTTGAGGAGTACTCAACTACATGTAATCACACTAGTAGTGCACCTATACATTTTGCAGTAGCTCTCTGGTAGTTCAACTACATTCATCATCGAACCAACAAGTTGAATTGCTTTTTTGCTCTCTTTTTTTTCGGTACTGTAATTAACACTGCTGTATTTTTAAGCATTCTTTCATTTGTTTTGTTCCATATTTATTCATTCATTTAGCCTGTTGCTATATGTATTCTTACATGTATGTATTTCCATGTTTATTTTTCATTACTGTAATTATTTCTCAATTCTTTTGAACTTTACCTTTACTCAGACTTGAGTGACTTGTCGATCTTCCGTAAATTTGCATGATCCAAAATGTAGATATCTTTGATTTCAAAACTATCCAGATCGGCACAATCTTGAAGAACAAGAACAAAAGAATTCATGGTCAAAGTGCATGAACTCCTACTTGAATTGTTGAACACTGTGAGGTTGTTTATTTTAGTTTTAATTAAAGATGTTGCTTCCAGTTGCATCCTCCGTACAGTTTCCTTGTCAGCTCTGTCTCCAGCAAAGGAGGAGTAGCGCCCTCTGGCGATGGTGAAATGAAGCTTTGCAAACCACTGTCTTTATTTTCTAAGCTCACTAGATGGCAATCTCTGTTCAAAGAAAAGGGTTAAAGGAATGGCAATTCAGTGTGTTTTCAACCCTTTGTTGAACAGAAAGTGGCATCTAGTGAGCTCAGAAAATGAAGACAGTGTTTTGCTTTGCTTCATTTGACCATTACTAGCGCCCTCTGCTGACGGAAAAGAAAAAGCTTACAGCACCGGGTATTCCCAGGCGGTCTCCCATCCAAGTACTGACCCGGCCCGACCCTGCTTAGCTTCCGAGATCGGACGAGATCGGGCGTGTTCAGGGTGAGTATGGCCGTGGCGAGTGTACCAGAAGTGAAAACAAGCTATTTAAAGACGATGAACCCCAGAGGTTCTCAAAACTGTTGAAAGACGCAGTTTGGGGTTGAGGAGTACTCAACTACATGTAATCACACTAGTAGTGCACCTATACATTTTGCAGTAGCTCTCTGGTAGTTCAACTACATTCATCTTCGAACCAACAAGTTGAATTGCTTTTTTGCTCTCTTTTTTTTCGGTACTGTAATTAACACTGCTGTATTTTTAAGCATTCTTTCATTTGTTTTTGTTCCATATTTATTCATTCATTTAGCCTGTTGCTATATGTATTCTTACATGTATGTATTTCCATGTTTATTTTTTTCATTACTGTAATTATTTCTCAATTCTTTTGAACTTTACCTTTACTCAGACTTGAGTGACTTGTAGATCTTCAGTAAATTTGCATGATCCAAAATGTAGATATCTTTGATTTCAAAACTATCCAGATCGGCACAATCTTGAAGAACAAGAACAAAGAATTCATGGTCAAAGTGCATGAACTCCTACTTGAATTGTTGAACACTGTGAGGTTGTTTATTTTTAGTTTTAATTAAAGATGTTGCTTCCCAAAAAAAAGTTGCATCCTCCGTACAGTTTCCTTGTCAGCTCTGTCTCCAGCAAAGGAGGAGTAGCGCCCTCTGGCGATGGTGAAATGAAGCTTTGCAAACCACTGTCTTTATTTTCTAAGCTCACTAGATGGCAATCTCTGTTCAAAGAAAAGGGTTAAAGGAATGGCAATTCAGTGTGTTTTTCAACCCTTTGTTGAACAGAAAGTGGCATCTAGTGAGCTCAGAAAATGAAGACAGTGTTTTGCTGCTTCATTTGACCATTACTAACGCCCTCTGCTGACGGAAAGAAAAAGCTTACAGCACCGGGTATTCCCAGGCGGTCTCCCATCCAAGTACTGACCCGGCCCGACCCTGCTTAGCTTCCGAGATCGGACGAGATCGGGCGTGTTCAGGAGTGGTATGGCCGTAAGCGAGTGTACCAAGTGAAAACAAGCTATTTAAAGGCGATGAACCCCAGAGGTTCTCAAAACTGTTGAAGACGCAGTTTGGGGTTGAGGAGTACTCAACTACATGTAATCACACTAGTAGTGCACCTATACATTTTGCAGTAGCTCTCTGGTAGTTCAACTACATTCATCTTCGAACCAACAAGTTGAATTGCTTTTTTGCTCTCTTTTTCGGTACTGTAATTAACACTGCTGTATTTTTAAGCATTCTTTCATTTGTTTTGTTCCATATTTATTCATTCATTTTAGCCTGTTGCTATATGTATTCTTACATGTATGTATTTCCATGTTTATTTTTTTCATTACTGTAATTATTTCTCAATTCTTTTGAACTTTACCTTTACTCAGACTTGAGTGACTTGTCGTCTTCCGTAAATTTGCATGATCCAAAATGTAGATATCTTTGATTTCAAAACTATCCAGATCGGCACAATCTTGAAGAACAAGAACAAGAATTCATGGTCAAAGTGCATGAACTCCTACTTGAATTGTTGAACACTGTGAGGTTGTTTATTTTAGTTTTAATTAAGATGTTGCTTCCAAAAAAAAGTTGCATCCTCCGTACAGTTTCCTTGTCAGCTCTGTCTCCAGCAAAGGAGGAGTAGCGCCCTCTGGCGATAGTGAAATGAAGCTTTGCAAACCACTGTCTTTATTTTCTAAGCTCACTAGATGGCAATCTCTGTTCAAAGAAAAGGGTTAAAAGAGTGGCAATTCAGTGTGTTTTCAACCCTTTGTTGAACAGAAAGTGGCATCTAGTGAGCTCAGAAAATGAAGACAGTGTTTGCTTTGCTTCGATGACCATTACTAGCTCCTCTGCTGACGGAAAGAAAAAGCACAGCACCGGGTATTCCCAGAGCGGTCTCCCATCCAAGTACTGACCCGGCCCGACCCTGCTTAGCTTCCGAGATCAGACGAGATCGGGCGTGTTCAGGGTGTTATGGCCGTAAGCGAGTGTACCAAGTAAAAACAAGCTATTTAAAGGCGATGAACCCCAGAGGTTCTCAAAACTGTTGAAGACGCAGTTTGGGGTTGAGGAGTACTCAACTACATGTAATCACACTAGTAGTGCACCTATACATTTTGCAGTAGCTCTCTGGTAGTTCAACTACATTCATCTTCGAAC
>NW_027595816.1:0-11541 GCF_031162955.1 Sander vitreus
TGGCAGAATCCTTCCCAGCCTGAAGACCTTAGTACAGACCCCCAGTATGCAGGTCGTGTTCATGTTGAAACAGAGAGAGGACGCTCCACTCTGAGAATCTCTGACCTGAGAGAGAGAGACTCAGCTGAGTATCACTTCAAGTTCATAACACCAAGCTTTGAATGGAGGAGTAGTTTACCTGGAACAACTCTGACTGTCACAGGTACTGATCAATACAATTTATTGTTATGTTAAAATATATGTATTACTCAAGAAGATGACGTGCTCTCATGTACAGTCAGGTCCATAAATATTGGGACATCGACACAATTCTAATCTTTTTGGCTCTATACACCACCACAATGGAGTTTAAATGAAACGAACAAGATGTGCTTTAACTGCAGACTTTCAGCTTTAATTTGAGGGTATTTACATCCAAATGAGGTGAACGGTGTAGGAATTACAACAGTTTGTATATGTGCCTCCCACTTTCTAAGGGACCAAAAGTAATGGGACAGATTAACAATCATAAATCAAACTTTCACTTTTTAATACTTGGTTGCAAATCCTTTGCATTCAATTACAGCCTGAAGTCTGGAACGCATAGACATCACCAGACGCTGGGTTTCATCCCTGGTGATGCTCTGCCAGGCCTCTACTGCAACGGTCTTCAGTTCCTGCTTGTTCTTGGGGCATTTTCCCTTCAGTTTTGTCTTCAGCAAGTGAAATGCATGCTCAATCGGATTCATGTCAGGTGATTGACTTGGCCATTGCATAACATTCCACTTCTTTCCCTTAAAAGACTCTTTGGTTGCTTTCGCAGTATGCTTCGGGTCATTGTCCATCTGCACTGTGAAGCGCCGTCCAATGAGTTCTGAAGCATTTGGCTGAATATGAGCAGATAATATTGCCCGAAACACTTCAGAATTCATCCTGCTGCTTTTGTCAGCAGTCACATCATCAATAAATACAAGAGAACCAGTTCCATTGGCAGCCATACATGCCCACGCCATGACACTACCACCACCATACTTCACTGATGAGGTGGTATGCTTTGGATCATGAGCAGTTCCTTTCCTTCTCCATATCTCTTCTCTTCCGATCACTCTGGTACAAATTGAGTTTGTCTCATCTGTCCATAGGATGTTGTTCCAGAAATGTGAAGACTTTTTTAGATGTTGTTTGGCAAACTCTAATCTGGCCTTCCTGTTTTTGAGGCTCACCAATGGTTTACATCTTGTAGTGAACCCTCTGTATTCACTCTGGTGAAGTCTTCTCTTGATTGTTGACTTTGACACACATACACCTACCTCCTGGAGAGTGTTCTTGATCTGGCCAACTGTTGTGAAGGGTGTTTTCTTCACCAGGGAAAGTATTCTTCGGTCATCCACCACAGTTGTTTTCCGTGGTCTTCCGGGTCTTTTGGTGTTGCTGAGCTCACCGGTGCGTTCTTTCTTTTTAAGAATGTTCCAAACAGTTGATTTGGCCACACCTAATGTTTTTGCTATCTCTCTGATGGGTTTGTTTAGATTTTTCAGCCTAATGATGGCTTGCTTCACTGATAGTGACAGCTCTTTGGATCTCATATTGAGAGTTGACAGCAACAGATTCCAAATGTAAATAGCACACTTGAAATGAACTCTGGACCTTTTATCTGCTCCTTGTAAATGGGATAATGAGGGAATAACACACACCTGGCCATGGAACAGCTGAGCAGCCAGTTGTCCCATTACTTTTGGTCCCTTATCAAATTAAAGCTGAAAGTCTGCAGTTAAAGCACATCTTGTTCGTTTCATTTCAACTCCATTGTGGTGGTGTATAGAGCCAAAAAGATTAGAATTGTGTCGATGTCCCAATATTTATGGACCTGACTGTATATTGAAAATGATCATTTTGATATGTGCCTGGTTAGTTTAACATACAAAGACCATTTACCTGGTTAGATGAGAGGTCAAAGTGTACATATAAAGTGGTAGATTCTGCATGGGATAATTGTATATGACATTTGTGTTCCTCGTTCACAGATCAAGATCTGCAGGTGCAGGTGATCTGGTCTTCGACTGGTCCAAAGCTGATTTGTCACAGCAGCTGTCTTACTGACCGCTCTTCCTTCCTTTGGTACAAGAATGAAACAATGATTCAGGAAGAAACATCTCCTTCTTACGGAGGTCACGTTGATCCTGCAGACAGCTATTCCTGTGCTTACCAGAGATACCGCTCTACTCCAGTGTGTGAGTTTACTCTTCTCGTTCACAAACAAAATGTCACCCGGTGGAAACTTTAAAGCAGCTATAATCAATATTTTTACAGAAACAATGGGTCGCATGAGTACTTTTTTGTAATATGATATGTATTAGCTGCTACAGATTCAGATATTTCCATACAAAAACCTAACAATTAATGCTAGTGTGGCTTTGTAGCTGCTGCATGTGTAAAGAGGCAACAGTTTGTCGGCAAGTTTGCCATATCAACGAAATAAGGTGATAGTTAACAGCTAGTTTCTGCTGCCACCAAGTGACAAAAATACTAACTTTTTAGGTGAAAATCAGACACAAATTGTAACACAAAGACACACATGCATGCTGGTTTCTCGATTCACACCCTGCTGAGTTTCATGCTGATTCCACTGATCGACACTTGGTGGCAGTAATGCTCAAATAATGTGTCAGCTGCAGCAGTGATGTAAACAAATAGCCCACACCACACGGATGTAAGTAAATGCTTTTTTGTACGTCTGCTCCAACGACAGGGTTGGATCTGTCTGTCTGTCCCATTCTTGTAAAACAATATCTCAGAAACCCCGTGGGGGGGAAATTCTTTCAAATTTGGCACAAACATCCACTTGGAGTCAAGGATGAACTGATCAGATTTTGGAGGTCAAAGGTCACTGTGACCTCACAGAACACTTTTTTAGCTATAACTCACCCAGCGACCGCGGGTTTGACTCCGACCTGGGGCCCTTTGCACATGTATCTGAACTGTATATTAGTATCTTGCTATTTCTCTCTCTGGGACAAGTCTGTTTGTGTTATCTACATGTCACACTATGTGCCCTCTCCTCAGTGTTCTGCATTTCTCTACAGTTTCCATTCACACGCTAAAGCAGCCTGAGTGACCAGACTGCAGATTCTTTTATTTCCGCACACTTCCCCCTTCTAATATTTAATCTTCTGCCTTTTTATTTTGTTCACAGGTTCAATACATTGCTGTCCCTTCACTGCACCCTCTGTATGATGTCCTGCCTCAGTACACCTAGAGATTAACTGCAGAGCAGAGATCATGTGTTCAGCTGTGACTGTTCCTTAGCATTATACATTCTCATGTAAAAATGAATGGTATGCATATTTCTCCATTCCTCTGTTCACATTAGCATAAACCAGAAATAACATTAAAGGACAATTCCGGCGCAAAATGAACCTAGGGGTTAATAACAGATGTGTACCCACTCTGTCGTTCTCTGGGACATGTTTTCATGCTAATCGAATGTGTTTGTAGCTTGAAACAAGCTAGCGCGAACAGCTGATTAGCTTACAACGCTAGTATTCGGGGCACAGGGAAAGTAAATAAAAACCATTAAAAAGGCTCAAAATATCACCAAACTTCAACGGTAGCATAATGAGGGTCCCTAAATGTTAACTGAAGCATTGAGAACTTTGTAAGTGTACAGACAGTTTATTGAAAAGATAGATTATAAAGACACTCATGTTCATGTTTACGTGCGGCCGCTGTCTTGAAAACCAGTCATGACTTACAGCTGGTGATGCAAACTAAAATTTTGCTCAATATATCTGAAATAATTGCACCACAGTACACATCTGTTATTAACCCCTAGGTTCGTTTTGCACCGCAATTGTCCTTTAATACTTGATTTATGTATCCATTTTTAAAAACAGACACAGGAAGTCCCCAACAAAGACGTACAAATATAGACCATTTCACAGATATAAACATAAACACATAATATAAGGAGAGTTTGTTGTATTTTTCTAATTCAGGTGGACGGCCCTTTTGAAAATATTAATAAGAGTTTTTTCCAAAATAAAACTCAAGGTTCACTCCACAGACTCAGCAAAATTATTTACAAAACATGACAAGGAAGTGATCTGCACTCTGGACAAATAATATGGATAGTTTAAAAGAAATAAAAGAGTTAAACTTTATTAAATAATTAAATTAAATAATTCATTTAAATAATTCATTTGTTCATGTATTCTAATCTTTAAGTTATTCATGTTAATGTCTCCTCCAGATGGTCCAAAGCTTCCCTCTGTGTCAGTGAGTCCCTCTGCTGAGATAGTGGAGGGCAGTTCAGTGACTCTGACCTGTAGCAGTGATACTAACCCAGCAGCTAACTACACCTGGTACAAGGAGAATGGAAATCCAGACCTTCAACGTCTCAGTGAAGAACCACATCTCGTCTTCAGCTCCATCCGGTCCTCTGACTCTGGACAGTATTACTGTACAGCTGAGAACAAGCTGGGGAGGAGGACATCTAACGACTTCTCTGTTAATGTGAAATGTGAGTGAAACTGTTTATTTAAAAATAAATAGCTTAAATCTGTCCAGTCTTTGCAGGTAAATATTTGTACTGATCATAACTACTTTCTTCAGCTCTTGCGTCCCATTCACAGTCTTCTGATATTCACTGAGCAGCTCCAGGAGATTTTAGGGGTTTTGTGCAGTTTTAGGACTCAAACCATCACACATCAATGTAGTCAGACCACCTTCAAAGTCTAAAATGCTGATAGACTACACAGATCTACACAGAGTTAGTAATTTAAATACCATGTGTTATTCTGTAGTGAGTCACCTTTAACCTAGAGTAATCTCTGTTAACACATCTCCTCCAGATGGTCCAAAGCTTCCCTCTGTGTCAGTGAGTCCCTCTGCTGAGATAGTGGAGGGCAGTTCAGTGAATCTGACCTGTAGCAGTGATGCTAACCCAGCAGCTAACTACACCTGGTACAAGGAGAATGAAGACTCACCAAAAGTATCAGGACAGATCTTCACCATCACTGACATCAGAGCTGAACACAGTGGGAATTATTACTGTGAAGCCCAGAACAGAAGAGGACGTCAGAACTCCACCTTACATCTGACTGTTGTAGCAGGTACCTTAAGTCATATGTTGCACACGTGAATAAGGACTCAGTGTAACTTAGTATTTTCTTCCTTTACTGCAAAATACACAGACATTGAGTACATTGCTAACACATTTCTGTCCAGCGTTTGCTCTTAGCACTACCATACAATGTACGTGCTTTGACTCTGTTAGCTACGGTGGCTGACAGGGGCCAAACGCCCTGCAACTTAAGAAAACACACACAAATAGACAAAACACAAGCAAATTAAGAAAACAACTTCATTAATTTGACAACACATGTGCAGCATTCAGCAAACGCACTGCAAATACACACAACCAAATACATAAACACACTGCAAATACACACAACACAACCAAATACATAAACGCACTGCAAATACACACAACACAACCAAATACATAAACACACTGCAAATACACACAACACAACCAAATACATAAACGCACTGCAAATACACACAACACAACCAAATACATAAACGCACTGCAAATACACATAACACAACCAAATACATAAACGCACTGCAAATACACACAACACAACCCAATACATAAATGCACTGCAAATACACACAACACAACCAAATACATAAACGCGCTGCAAATACACACAACACAACCAAATACATAAACGCACTGCAAATACACACAACACAACCAAATACATAAACGCATTGCAAATACACACAACACAACCAAATACATAAACGCACTGCAAATACACACAACACAATCAAATACATAAACGCACTGCAAATACACACAACACAACCAAATACATAAACGCACTGCAAATACACACAACGAAATACATAAACGCGCTGCAGATACACACAACACAACCAAATATATAAACGCGCTGCAAGTACACACAACACAACCAAATGCATAAACGCACTGCAAATACACACAACACAACCAAATACATAAACGCGCTGCAAATACACACAACACAACCAAATACATAAACGCGCTGCAAATATGAAACGATGCAAAAAGAAAAGCACACAAACCCAGAAAACAAATGCATCAAAAAAACTCAGCATCCAGATTACACAACGGAAGTTCTCCAGACCTCTAGAGGGAGCAGCTAGTGGAACAGCTGGATTTAAGACCCCACGGGGAGAGAGCGCTCTGCCTTTTTATTAGAGTCGGGTATGGCTACAGCCTGGAGAACTCCATAGACTGTATATTAAATTCATATTATTATTATTATTATTAATAACATAATATATTCTTATTATTCTTATATGCTTCGGCTTTTCAAAATAAAAGCTTGCGTCTGGTCCGCTATGTGTTTGTACTTTGGTGTTTTGGATGTTTGTGAGCTAAACAGTACGGCAATCATGCTAATGAATACAATAACGTTTTCAGCAGATGTCTTACTTACAACACGTTGGAGTTAGCTAAGCAGTTTTGTGTTTAAATGTGCGAGAGGGATTTATTCAGTTTGATAAATCTCACGGTAAATTGGCTGGTTTACTAAACAGGGAGGGACTAGAAATCCTGTCTGTTTTTTTTTGTATTTCAAGAGCGAATTGCTCCACAATATGAATACAGATTGATCACTTATTTTGTTGGTAACCGTTGTTGTATAATCACGATATTACACTTGAGGAGGCCTATACTTCAGTAATGTGCCTTTCGGACCTCGAAATGAAACCCTCTCATGTAATATGGCTTAAACAATCGTCAACGTTAAACGCTGATGCAGTTTTAAATGTTTTATCACCACGAGTTTACAGACGTCTCTGCTGATTGAGTATCACCTGTGACCTGAGAGACACACCCACCAAACGAGAGAAAACATATCTCAAACATAGACTTAATATTTCTCTCTCTCTCTGTCTCTCTCTCTCTCTCTCTGCCACCCCCCACCCCCCCATGGGGGTCGTAAATCCAGCTGTTCCACTAGCGGCTCCCTCTAGAGGTCTGGAGAACTTCCGTTGTGTAATCTGGATGCTGCGTTTTATTTGTTTTCTGGGTTTGTGTGCTTTTCTTTTTGCATCGTTTCATATTTGCAGTGCGTTTATGTATTTGGTTGTGTTGTGTGTATTTGCAGTGCGTTTATGTATTTAGTTGTGTTGTGTGTATTTGCAGTGCGTTTATGTATTTAGTTGTGTTGTGTGTATTTGCAGTGCGTTTATGTATTTGGTTGTGTTGTGTGTATTTGCAGTGCATTTGCTGAATGCTGCACATGTGTTGTCAAATTAATGAAGTTGTTTTCTTAATTTGCTTGTGTTTTGTCTATTTGTGTGTGTTTTCTTAAGTTGCAGGGCGTTGGCCCCCTGTCAGCCAACGTAGTTAACTCCTGACAGAAGCCCTCATTTAAGGGACATACTCCCTCTTGTGGCTGAAGGGAGCAACAACATGTTTCTACTACAATGCCTGAGTGCAGAGAGCACAGTGACTCTTTAAACAACATAAAGCAATGAACATGAACTGTTATTATGCAATTAAATTAAATTAAATAAATAATAGTAAATAATATATACGGGTAGTGGCTTTTCCTATGAACTAAACAGTATAACTTACTTTATGACCTGGTCCTCACACATACTCACCCATTTACTCCCACGTGATCTTAACCTTCCAGTTCTTTATGTACCTATCTGATGACAAATAGATGTCAACATGAATACATTGGCAAATGAAATGTTTGCATAAAACAATAATTACTAATCCAGAGGTTTGACATTCATAAAAACTCACATTAACACACATTATTGGTAAGATCATTTTTACATTATAGGACGTTAAGCAAAAACCACAATCAAAACTACAGTACACATGAGTCATTATGTGGAATGCATCTGTCTGAGGATCTATGATCTTATGTCTAATTATCAGTTGCTAAAGGACCCAAACTACTTGTAATTCCATAATGAATCGTCTGGTTTCGTCACTGTTTCCCAGGTTCAATGAAATCAGTAGCTGCTGGATCCATCACTGCTATTTTCCTGGCTATCATATTCCTCTGTGCCTTCCTATTTATTAGGTGAGCAGTTCAGTTTTACCGAACCTTACCTATGTAGCTGAGGACTCTTGTCTATGTTACCTTCAGGGTTCAATGTATGACAGCCCTTCAGCTCCAGTCCAGAGAACTCCAGCAGAGCAGCAGGACGACCTTTGCTATGCCAGCGTGAGCTTCTCTAAAAACCAGGAAGATGCTCTCTACTCCAACATCAGGCTAGCTCAGCCCCACCGACACAAGGAGGAAGAGGAGGACGAGGATGTGGAGTACACTGCTGTCAACTTTAAGAGTGCCAGTGCTACTACAGAGTGAGTCCATCAGAAAATGTTTTTATTCCCACCGTTTTAATGTTGTTCCATCCATCCATCTTCATCCGCTTATCCGGGGTCGGGTCGCGGGGGTAGCAGCTCCAGCAGGGGACCCCAAACTTCCCTTTCTCGGGCCACATTAACCAGCTCCGACTGGGGGATCCCAAGGCGTTCCCAGGCCAGGTTAGAGATATAATCCCTCCACCTAGTCCTGGGTCTCCCCTGAGGCCTCCTCCCAGCTGGACGTGCCTGGAACACCTCCCTAGGGAGGCGCCCAGGGGGCATCCTTACCAGATGCCCGAACCACCTCAACTGGCTCCTTCCGACGCAAAGGAGCAGCGGCTCTACTCCGAGCTCCTCACGGATAACTGAGCTTCTCACCCTATCTCTAAGGGAGACGCCAGCTACCCTCCTGAGGAAACCCATTTCAGCCGCTTGTACCCTGGATCTTGTTCTTTCGGTCATGACCCAGCCTTCATGACCATAGGTGAGGATAGGAACAAAAACTGACCGGTAGATTGAGAGCTTTGCCTTCTGGCTCAGCTCTCTTTTCGTCTAGCAGTGCGATAAATTGAATGTAATACCGCACCTGCTGTGCCGATTCTCCGACCAATCTCCCGCTCCATTGTCCCCTCACTCGCGAACAAGACCCCCAAGGTACTTGAACTCCTTCACTTGGGGTAAGGACTCATTCCCTACCTGGAGAAGGCACTCCATCGGTTTCCTGCTGAGAACCATGGCCTCCGATTTAGAGGTGCTGATCCTCATCCCAGCCGCTTCACACTCGGCTGCGAACCGATCCAGTGAGTGCTGAAGGTCACAGGCCGATGATGCCATCAGGACCACATCATCTGCAAAAAGCAGCGATGAGATCCCCAGCCCACCGAACTGCAACCCCTCTCCACCCCGACTACGCCTCGATATCCTGTCCATAAATACTACAAACAGGATTGGTGACAAAGCGCAGCCCTGGCGGAGGCCAACTCTCACCTGAAAGCGAGTCCGACTTACTGCCGAGAACCCGGACACAGCTCTCGCTTTGGTCGTACAGAGGGTGGATGGCCCTGAGAAGGGACCCCCTCACCCCTGTACTCCCGCAGCACCTCCCACAGTATCTCCCGGGGCACCCGGTCATACGCCTTCTCCAGATCCACAAAACACATGTAGACTGGTTGGGCATACTCCCAGGCTCCCTCCAGGATCCTTGCAGAGTAAAGATCTGGTCCGTTGTTCCACGACCAGGGCGGAATCCGCATTGTTCCTCTTCAACCTGAGATTCGACTATCGACCGAACCCTCCTTTCCAGCACCTTGGAGTAGACTTTACCGGGAGGCTGAGAAGTGTGATACCCCTGTAATTGGCACACACCCTCTGGTCCCCCCTTTTTTAAAAGGGAACCACCACCCGGTCTGCCACTCCTTAGGCACCGTCCCAGACTTCCACGCAATGTTGAAGGCGTGTCAGCCAAGACAACCCCTCCACACCCAGAGCTTTAAGCATTTCTGGACGGATCTCATCAATTCCTGGGGCTTTGCCACTGTGGAGTTGTTTAACTACCTCAGCAACCTCCACCAGGGAAATTGATGCCAATCCCCCCCCCCTCATCCTCCAGCTCTGCCTCTACCATAGAGGCGTATTAGTCGGTTAGGAGTTCCTCAAAGTGCTCCTTCCACCGCCCTATTACCTCCTCAGTTGAGGTCAACAGCGTCCCATCCTTACTGTACACAGCTTGGATGGTTCCCCTTCCCCCCCTCCTGAGGTGGCGAACGGTTTTCAGAAGTACCTTGGTGCCGACCCGAAAGTCCTTCTCCATGTCTTCTCCGAACTTCTCCCACACACGCTGCTTTGCCTCTTTCACGGCAGAGGCTGCAGCCCTTCGAGCCCTTCGGTACCTTGCAACTGCCTCCGGAGTCGTCTGGGATAACATATCCCGGAAAGACTCCTTCTTCAGTCGGACGGCTTCCCTGACCACCGGTGTCCACCACGGTGTTCGTGGGTTACCGCCCCTTGAGGCACCTAAGACCCTAAGACCACAGCTCCTCACCGCAGCTTCAGCAATGGAAACTTTGAACATTGTCCACTCGGGTTCAATGCCCCCAGCCTCCACAGGGATGCACGAAAAAGCTCCGCCCGGAGGTGTGAGTTGAAAGTCTGTCGGACAGGGGCCTCCTCCAGACGTTCCCAATTTACCCGCACTACCCGTTTGGGCTTACCAGGTCTGTCAGAGTCTTCCCCCACCCCTGACCCAACTCACCACCAGATGGTGATCGGTTGACAGCTCCGCCCCTCTCTTCACCCGAGTGTCCAAAACATATGGCCTCAGATCAGATGAAACGATTATAAAATCGATCATTGACCTTTGGCCTAGGGTGCTCTGGTACCAAGTACACTTATGAGCATCCCTATGTTCGAACATGGTGTTCGTTATAGACAATCCATGACTAGCACAGAAGTCCAACAACAAACAACCACTCTGGTTTAGATCAGGAGGCCGTTCCTCCCAATCACGCCTCTCCATGTGTCTCCATCATTACCCACGTGCGCGTTGAAGTCCCCCCAGCAGAACTATGGAGTCCCCGACTGGAGCCCCATGCAGGACTCCACTCAAGGTCTCCAAGAAGGCCGAATACTCTGAACTCTTGTTTGGTGCATATGCACAAACAACAGTCAGAGTTTTCCCCCCCCCCACAACCCGCAGGCGTAGGGGAGCGACCCTCTCGTCCACCGGGTTAAACTCCAACGTAGCGGCGCTCAGCCGGGGGGCTTGTGAGTATCCCCACACCCGCCCGGCGCCTCACACCCTGGGCAACTCCGGAGAAGAAAAGAGTCAACCCCTATCCAGGAGTATGGTTCCAGAACCAAGACTGTGCGTAGAGGTAAGCCCCACCAGATCTAACCGGTGGCGCTCCACCTCCCGCACAAGTTCCGGCTCCTTCCCCCCACAGAGAGGTGACATTCCACGTCCCCAGAGCCAGCCTCTGCTGCCCGGGTCTGGTCCGTCGAGGGCCCCTGACCTTCACTGCCACCCATGTGGCAGCGCACCCGACCCCAGCGGTTCCTCCCACAGGTGGTGGGCCCATGGGATGGAGGGATGTCCGCCACGTAGCTTTTTCGGGCTGTGCCCGACCGGGCTCCGTGGCAAACCCCGGCCACCAGACGCTCGCTGGCCGGGCCCT
>NW_027595817.1:0-11000 GCF_031162955.1 Sander vitreus
CGGTTGCATTTTGGTTTAAATGTCTCTGGAACTGAAATGCAGGAAGAAGAAGAAGGAGCAGGAAGATGTCTCCATATTGTTCTGTGTGCTTTCTTTATTTGCTGTAATTTACCAAATTTGATTCACTTCATTTCCTTTTTCTGTTGTAGTAAAACACTAAATCATATCTCAGATGCAAGTTTGATTCCTTGATTATTTAAAAGCTGTAAAACCCTTCACTCAATGAAAGCATTATTAACACTGACAGACATTTCTGCTGTAATAACTTCATTTAAAGTCATAGTAACTGAACATGGACAGAGCTCGTTAATGAACATCAAGATGTAAACATGCTGGAGTTAGCATTAATGCTAATTTACATCAGTAGTCTCTAGACAGGTAACAATAGAGAGAACATTACAAGTAGCATATGACATAATATATTGATGTCAGTAATTACACAACTAGAAGACAACATTATGTAACATGAACATCATTTAAAATATAAAGATATAACACAACATTTTATATCACAAATAGTTTTCTGACACTAAGAAGAGACTCTAGGAGTCTGATTTAGTTTTTATAACTATGACTTTATGCTCTGATGATTCATTTAAAGAGGGTCCTCCAGACTGGGTTAGACTGTTAGTCCAAGTGCTTGTTTCTCTGATAAAGTCGACATCTGTACAGCTGAATATAGGTTTCTTTTCTTATTAATACATTTAAAACAAAGACAGATAATCAGAAGAACTGCTGCTGTCAGTGCTGCCAGTCCAGCATAGAGGATCCTGATGTTTTTCAGACTCTGTGGTTCTGGTCTTACTGTTGGTCTCTGAGGTTTTGACTCATCAGCAACTGCTGTAAAGAACAGAAATATAATGTGGCTGATTGACAGGAAGGAAATCTGTTTTAGTGAAAATGACTATATAATCTGCATCTTTCATTTTTTAAGTACAAACTCTAGTTCTCCTGAATCAACTTACCAGTGACATTGAGCCAACATCTACCAGAGTTACTCCCATAACTTGTGGTCACATCACACTTGTACATTCCCAAGTCTTCAGTCCTGAGTCTGGACACATGAAGTCTGAGTCGTCCTTCTCTGAGGACGTCTTTGTCCCACTGGACTCGTCCTGCAAACTGTTCATCCTGAGACTCTGGGACCTCAACTCCTTCATGGAGATGAAACAGGACTGGGGGACTGAGATCAGTTAACAGTTCACAGAAGATATTCAGAGAGTTGGAGGAACTGTGGGGGTTGGTTGTGAAGGTCCACTCCAGTGTGATGTCGTGGTTCTCCTCTGCCTGATAGGAGGTCTGGGTCACATTCACTACAAATGTTCCTGTTGAGGAGACACAGAGGGAAAGTGAGGAGCAGACACACTGACAACTTTAAACTCCATCTCCACATGTTTCTGTGGACACTTTAGTGATTCTTTGTTTAGTGTTAGTGGATAATAAAGTGAAGCTGTAAACTAACCAGAGACACAGGAGGTCAGGATGATGAGCAGCAGGATGCTGCAGATCATCTTCTCCCTGTGAGAGGAGACAGAGGTGAAGAGTCACAAACACATGAGCTCAGAGTTCACTTATTACAGGACAGAGAGAGGACATATACAGTCTGTTTATACTTCTTCATCTGTTACTTTTAAAACATGACTAGCCAGAGGACTGAAAGCCAGCTACAGTAATGTATGTCTGTCACAAGATGTCGTCATTTGTCGCTGTTTGTCAGAAGAATGAGGAAGATACTACTAACAGCTTTATTCATCAACCTACGCCACTTATCACCGGGGCCATGCATTAGTCCGACATGTTTAAAAAAGGAAAATGTAACTGAAAAAGAATCGCCAACTATCTGAGTCAAGTAGTAACACAAAGTGTGCTGCCCTACCCCTGCGTGTACGCGGTGTTAAACCATTTCACATGGTACAACACAATTTGCAGATCTCACTTAGACTTTTCACCAAAACTCTAAACACATTCTGCACTCTTACGCACATGTCATCCATACTGGTAAACACAAGTGGCAACAATCAAATACAAATAGAGAACACATGTCATTGATCGAACCCAACCACTCAAAATTGATTTCACTTGTTTCAAATGATGTGGCACAACCAATATAAGCCAGTTCAGAGAGCAAACAGGTTGTTAAATGTGGGAAGGAGAAAGTCTGAGAACGGATAGAAGAAACAAGGACGAGGATGAGTGCGTATGCGAGGTGTCAGGGCTGGATACGGCACACAAGAGGCTTTTTTCCCCCATTGCCTCAGGAGGGACAATATTGCTTGTGATCTCGACGAAGTGCTCTGGCCTGACCCAGCCCAAAGACAAGAAGAAGCACATTGATCACATGTTTACTCCTTTGATTTTTGTCCCGAGTCTTGTATGGGCCTGAACATTGCACTTTCCAACAGTACGGACTGCTGAATAGATTTTAACTGGTTGCAGGTTCATATCAACAAAGAACAAGAATTACAGTATCACAGAGACAAAGGACACGTTTGTGAGATGCAGGGTACTGTAAAAATAGTGGTACAAGGAGAAGGAAGAACAAAAAAAAATTGCAAAGAGCAAAGCAGAGTAGTAATTTCTGATCAATTGTGAGCTACTATGATCGAACATGTTTTCGTTCATCTAAAGACAACGACGGAAAAATATGAAATTTGTTTTGAGATTAAAAATGTACTTCTCCCTGAGAACTGTATGTTTTGAACAATGTGTTTTCTATTTTTTGGTGCATTGTTTACTGACTGCTTGAGAGTGTACATCACTACGATCACCTTGTTTATGATTTGAGAGCAGCGTTTGATTTTGAACTCAGGTAAAACTGCTCTGAGGCGAAAGTTTCATTTTGCGAGAGGAGTCAGAGGTTTTGTAAATAGTGCTTGAAGACGAGGTTTTGTGTTCAATGGTTTCAGAATTCAAAAATTGGGTTTTAGCAATTGAGAAAAACTGTAATAATTGGTTTTCGACATCTGATGTGAGGCTCCGCCAAGTGAGGAGGTGTGTTAGCATCAACGTTAGCGCTACGCTACGTGACGCAGGTTAAATTTAGCTAGCTCTGGGCTGTCACTGACATTGACAGGTCTGAACCATCGCCACTTTATTTCAAAGATGTGTCGTGTGTATGTTACGAGGTTTGGTGACATTTACAGAGCGGCAAACTTTGACAGTATGACAAAGCCAGAGTAGACAGTAACATCATGGCGGCACAGTAACATCTCTCTTGATGCTTGGCTAAACAAAGTCAGAACACCTTAACTCAACTTCAGCGTGCCAGAACAAAGGCACTGCTGTGGTTTCTCGTATGGTTTTGGAAGTTACGGTTGTCATAGCCCTTTATTTTCTCGTTAAAACAATCAAATTGACTCACAATATTTATTCACATGATAAAGGAGATCTCAAATACCCCAAAAATGACTAACTCATTTTTGACCAAACATGATGTTACGGCGTTTTGCCTTTGTAGGGCAGTGTGGTATTCCTTATAAACAATAGCCTATACAACAGACAATATACAGTCAGGTCCATAAATATTGGGACATCGACACAATTCTAATCTTTTTTGGCTCTATACACCACCACAATGGAGTTGAAATGAAACGAACAAGATGTGCTTTAACTGCAGACTTTCAGCTTTAATTTGAGGGTATTTACATCCAAATCAGGTGAACGGTGTAGGAATTACAACAGTTTGTATATGTGCCTCCCACTTTTTAAGGGACCAAAAGTAATGGGACAGATTAACAATCATAAATCAAACTTTCACTTTTTTAATACTTGGTTGCAAATCCTTTGCATTCAATTACAGCCTGAAGTCTGGGAGGCATAGACATCACCAGACGCTGGGTTTCATCCCTGGTGATGCTCTGCCAGGCCTCTACTGCAACTGTCTTCAGTTCCTGCTTGTTCTTGGGGCATTTTCCCTTCAGTTTTGTCTTCAGCAAGTGAAATGCATGCTCAATCGGATTCAGGTCAGGTGATTGAATTGGCCATTGCATAACATTCCACTTCTTTCCCTTAAAAAACTCTTTGGTTGCTTTTCGCAGTATGCTTCGGGTCATTGTCCATCTGCACTGTGAAGCGCCGTCAATGAGTTCTGAAGCATTTGGCTGAATATGAGCAGATAATATTGCCCGAAACACTTCAGAATTCATCCTGCTGCTTTTGTCAGCAGTCACATCATCAATAAATACAAGAGAACCAGTTCCATTGGCAGCCATACATGCCCACCCCATGACACTACCACCACCATACTTCACTGATGAGGTGGTATGCTTTGGATCATGAGCAGTTCCTTTCCTTCTCCATACTCTTCTCTTCCCATCACTCTGGTACAAGTTGATCTTTGTCTCATCTGTCCATAGGATGTTGTTCCAGAAATGTGAAGGCTTTTTTTAGATGTTGTTTGGCAAACTCTAATCTGGCCTTCCTGTTTTTGAGGCTCACCAATGGTTTACATCTTGTAGTGAACCCTCTGTATTCACTCTGGTGAAGTCTTCTCTTGATTGTTGACTTTGACACACATACACCTACCTCCTGGAGAGTGTTCTTGATCTGGCCAACTGTTGTGAAGGGTGTTTTCTTCACCAGGAAAGTATTCTTCGGTCATCCACCACAGTTGTTTTCCGTGGTCTTCCGGGTCTTTTTGGTGTTGCTGAGCTCACCGGTGCGTTCTTTCTTTTTAAGAATGTTCCAAACAGTTGATTTGGCCACACCTAATGTTTTTGCTATCTCTTTGATGGGTTTGTTTAGATTTTTCAGCCTAATGATGGCTTGCTTCACTGATAGTGACAGCTCTTTGGCTCTCATATTGAGAGTTGACAGCAACAGATTCCAAATGCAAATAGCACACTTGAAATGAACTCTGGACCTTTATCTGCTCCTTGTAAATGGGATAATGAGGGAATAACACACACCTGGCCATGGAACAGCTGAGCAGCCAGTTGTCCCATTACTTTTTGGTCCCTTAGAAAGTGGGAGGCACATATACAAACTGTTGTAATTCCTACATCGTTCACCTGATTTGGATGTAAATACCCTCAAATTAAAGCTGAAAGTCTGCAGTTAAAGCACATCTTGTTCGTTTCATTTCAACTCCATTGTGGTGGTGTATAGAGCCAAAAAGATTATAATTGTGTCGATGTCCCAATATTTATGGACCTGACTGTAGAAACAGTAAACACTCAAACAACCTCATGTTGTCATATTGAAACGACTCTTTACTAAATGTTTAAAGTGTCATAGAGCAGCTTTTTATGTGGATCAGGTTCCAGGATGATCTGTCTTCAATGAATCAAATGTGTGTTAAACTGTTGTTGTTGAACTGTCTCTTTACTGAGAGAACCGACCACATTATTATCTGTTAACTTCTGGTCTAATCCACCAACCCTCACACACTAAATCTGTACAACAGGATTCACATCATGACAACACCAACATCAACACATTCACACATTACCTTGTGTGTCTTCAGTCAGTTAAGAACCAAACCAGGAGACCTGAGGACAGAGGTCCAGTTTGTGTTTGATTTCTTCTGTGCATGAAGGCAGCCAGTAAAGAGTCAACGAGAAAATCCAGACACCAACCACACCGTGCAGCTTGTCTATGAAGTGTAAAGCGGCAAAAAAAAGGGCAAATATATAGGCAGGCCAAAGAGACCGTCTCCTGACATAGCCTGGGTTAGAAGCACACAGAGTTGCTGGTCCGGTCTGCCCAGCCTGCACAACGCCCAGCGTGGACGACGCCCAGCGTGGACGACGCCCAGCGAGGACAACGCCCAGCCTAGCTAGTCTTAGACTGCTCATTCCAAATCAAATTACCATATTTTCAGAACAAATCTGAGTCAGAAGAATTGCATGGATTATTCTTAGTGTGCTCATTCCCCGTCAACTGAAGACAGCTACCGTTTCCAGCGTCACTCCACTGACCACAGTGCATGATGGGAAACTCTGGACTCTCCACTAATCTAATGAAGTTTAATAGAAACTTCATGTTTTAATGTACAGACCAGTAGACTACCTCCATCTTAAACCTCCCCACAGTCTATTTTACCTACAAATCAGAAGTCTTTGTCGCTCCTTGTTTCTGTCTCTAACTGGGAGGACATTTGGACTGGTGATTGTATTTCTCTCAGTTTGAGAAGGACAGGGTCATTACCTGAAACTTCTGGGATAACTAATTGGATAAATATGAGGGTAAACTAATAAGCTCATGATTCATGGTTCATAATGCACGTCAATAAATAATTCATATTGTTTCACTTTAAAGTGAAACCAGGTCCCTGTTAGCATGAGCCACACCTTATTCCTCCTTTCACACTTAATTTTGGCACCGTGTGGTATCTTTGTTGTTGATTATCTCTCTGATTAAAAGTTTTTGTGATCCAATTTATTTTTCTTTTATTAAAAACAAACAAACAAAAAACCCTTCACCCTCCCCGGACCGTTAGTACACACTTCATAGCATTCAGCTAGTGTTAAAGGCTCTGAACACCCACACAGTTGTTTATAGTTATTGTGGCTTATTGGACCTTTTCCAGGACTTTGTGGGTGTGGTTACACTGAGTGATTGACATCTTCTTGAGTCCACTGTTAGTGTTGTGTAGTATTAGTGTTAGGGCGGGACAAATGACACCTTTATCATCCTTACTGGTATAAAGAATTTGTGACCTAATAAGTTCCCATCAAAGCTCCGGCCCACCTTCAACCTGAACAGAGTCTAATCAGCCAGAATAACAGAAAACACCTGTGTGGGTGTTCAGAGGCTTTAACGCCATATCACACACACACACACACACGTTAGATGCCACACACACAAAAAAAAAAAAAAACTCACACAAAATTAGGCCCTTAATCTGCTCTGTATGTATGTATGTATGTATTTTAGCCACGGAACTCTCTATACTCAAAATGTCCATTAATGACAAATACCATTGTGGTATACCAAGTGAGTGTGGATGCTTCCACCGCGTTGCCCCCAATTTCTTTGCAGCTGTTATACCAGCCGAGATAATACGACGGAAAGCGATGGGAAAGAAGAATCCTGTGTCATCATTCAGTAAAAGAAATGCAGGGGAAGAAGGTACATTCTTTCCAACAACGGTTGATAGTGCTGAGGACACAGAGCGCCAGAATCTATTGACTGCTGTACATTCCCACATCATATGAAAGTATGTGTGCCAGGAGTACCCTGGGGCAGAATGAACAGTTGGGGGAGTGACTTCATGAGAATTTGGCAAGCTTTTGTGGGGTGAAGTGAGTCCTCGTGACAAAATTATTATGGACCATTTGATGATCGAGGTTTCATTCTCCCAGAGAGAGAGAGAGAGAGAGATAGGCTAAACGTAACGCCTCCAGCATGAGTTTAAGTCCTCCTTCAGGAGGACAGGAACTTCAGAGAGTTAGGACAGCACTGCACAATAACACATGGTGGTTAAACTGTACTGCCTTAGAGTTTCCTTAACAAGGTGGACGTCTCTCCATCAGAGCTGCTGTAGTGGGCCAACATGGGGCTGCTGCTATCATTTGTTGTTCCTGCAGGCAGAGACAGACGGCCTCATTATATACCCACTGGGTATGTTGCATGTCAGAGATAGAACACTTCACTGGTAGCCTGTTACATAATGAGCTACTGGGATTTACAATCATAATAATAACTCAGGTTTACAATAAACAACTTGACTAAACTCACATTCAGAAGGCTGCAGAGCAAAGGCCTGACACGACATGGACCAACCAGGACCAGGTCTGGTATATGTGCTGACAGGGTGATTGGGAAATGAGACACAGGTGATCAGGATGAGGAGAGTCTGAGGACACTTGGTGGACAGGTGGAGAAGAAAAATAACTCTTCATAGACCTGCAGAGGGGAGTGGGGAGTGGGGGTGTGTCTGAGAAGAGGGACAGAGAGGCAGATACTTACTCTAACTATGAAGCAGGGGTGTGTATGTTTCATACTGAGAACAGTAAGTATGTCAAAAAGAAAAGAAAAACAGTAATATGTATGTATATATGAGAATGTGTTGAAACTTGAGTGGGACCATCATGTCTCTTCATGTCCTGCAGCGGTCCCAGTTGTGTCTCCTGCAGTTCAAAGTTCAGACTGAGCTGCAGCCTGCAGGACGAGACAAACACTTTCAATCTAGAAAGGTACAACTTTGTTTTAACGGGACGTTTTACAGTAACGTGTTGAGATCCAGTTATACTTCAGATGTATAAACCTGCAGGACTCAACCCCAGAACACTTAAACTCTCCCTTTTTAAGTGTTTATATTGTTCTCTCTCAGTCAATTATCTTCAGCTCAATATCACAGATCACACATTTGCCTCAAGAGACACTCTCTCTCTATATGTGACACTAGATTGAATTAAGGAAAAACTCCCCCAAAAACTTTAACAACAGAGGAGGATCCCTCTCTCTGGACCAATAGATATGCAATAGATGTGTGTACAGAATAACCAACAAAATCAAATGACAGTATAGACAAATGACTTCTTAATCAAGTCTGGATGATACATAGATGTGAATTAAGAGTGTCTTCTATCTCCTTTATTATCTAACATGATGAAAACTGCAGCTATGAGTTCTGACCTTCTGTCCAAATGTATATAGAGCTTTAAATATGATTTTTAATATGATCCTGTAATTGACCCTCAGTGTGTTTAAAGCTGTCTGTTATTTCCTGTCATCGTCTCACTGAATGGGTTTTAAAGCGTTAAAGAAAAGCTGTGGAGCAGGTTTACGTAACGTAAAGTGCAATCATGGATTAATGGTGTTAATCACTTGACTTGTTCAGTCAGAATCAGGTTCATTAAAATACTTACTGTGACAGCACAACAATACAGCTGCACATCCACCACAAGAGGGGCGGGGCTCTACTGGTGTAGATAACTAAGGCTTTGTTGGAATTCAATTTCAAATGTGAATGGGAAGTTTGTGCATACATTGCTTGTGTTTTTGTGTGTGTAAGAATGCCTAAACCTTTTAAGATCAGCATTAAATAATGACTGACTATTTCACAGAGCACTGGTTGGTGTTACCTTGTGTCCAGATGGTTACTGACACTGACTGAATATGGCCCAGCCTCACCTCGGGTATTTCCCCCAGCCGTCACTGTAATGTAAACCCAGCCAGTGTCTTAGTGAGCGCTGATATCAGAACATGAACCAGATGGGTTTGGTTTCTATAAAAACTAAACGACCAAGTAATGTAATCGGTGTATGTCCGACCACGGAAACACTGACAGACACAGCAAGCCAGTTTGTAGGAGTGATGGAGGTCTAAAAACACGCAGCTTTACACTTAATAAATGTAGCAAATATTCACTAAGAAGATCACACTTACCTGAAAACGGTTTTACTTCTGAAAACGGCTCAGTAGTAGCATATTTGTCTTTGCTGTTAGAATATTTGCTAAAAGTTGGCCTTGTTTGTTTTTAGTATGGGAAGTGAGAGAAGCAGAAACTTCTAAAAAAAAACATTTTAATGAAGTCCCAGTATTACCAGTAAAAACCCTGAAAGGTCCCAGCAGGGGCGTAGCACAAAATTCCGGGCCCTGTAGAAAGGCATTTTCTATGGGCCCCTCCCCGCATCCAGAGCTATTCATTCTAGCATCTTTTTGGGCCTTCCTCACATGAGGGCCCTGGATTCTCTGGATTGGCTTGCTCAGCTTGTTAATAGCCAGTGTATGTTCATTTTAGCTTCCAGTTTGTAGATGTTAGTTAAATGGTACCAGGGCATGGAATTAACACCCGACCACCGGCCAAATGCGGGCGAATTTTGCAATTGGCGGGTAACACTGTCAGTCGACCTGCCACATTGGCAGGTAGCCAATGAGAATTGAGTGATTCAGACGCGTAACTATCGGTAAGCAGGGTACGCGGTTGCTTACGGGCCTGGTCCAGTCAGGGGCCCGCATCACTGGAAGACATTGATTGACAGCTGGGGCCCCCTATCGCATTTTCATTACTCACACAATCCCAGCAGTCCCACGTGCAGCCAATGACCAAGCGGGAGTAAGAACGGGTCAAATTCATTTCCCCGTTTCTGTTATGCTGTCTGCATAATTTGGTCTAATCATAACTGGCCTGGCAACCCAAAGGACATGGTTTTGTTTCCAGATCTGTGTGGTGACTTATGATGCGGGGGGTTTCTGTGGGTCCACCCCCACGAAAATGTTGAGCATTAACCACTTCATTTCCTGCATTCTGGTGAATTTCTATTCACCTATTCTACCTTTTTCTACATCAATTCAAGCTGAAAATATCTTTATGTAAAGGGAAACATAGATTACAATCCAAATATAAAAACATAACGGAATATATTGCAGTAAAGCTCTCAGGCATTCTGTATTGCTTTCATCTATTTCTTCTCCTGTAGATCAACTTTCTAATTATATCTGAGTCAGCACACATCTAGTCTAGGCAGGACTTACTCCTCCCTCCTCTTTTGCATCTTTTTTTGGGGGAAGTAACCTCCTTAACCTCCTAACACTGTTCGGTCAAAAATGACCGATTTACACATTCCCTGTACCATAAATATGGCATTTTTCATCAGATTGCCTCAAGACCTTATGATATCCTTCAAAAAAGGCATCTGAACACACAATTCATTGTGACTACTTTCTTAGAATTTTTTTGTGATTTATTCAACTTGGTCACACTTTTTTGTTTACGGTCAAAAATGAAAATGAATGGGAAAGAGTATACTTTTCATCTAGGAGATGAAAGACATCTCCATACACACACTCCTACAACTTGCCTGTGCTTGTGTGCCCATTCTACACTTGAATCATACTTTCCACAAGAGAGCTTAGAGTAAATTATGGGAGCCCAGTGTTTTCTTGAACTAATGTACTTCTCCCCCAATGTGAACCACACCTGCCAAAAAAAAACAATCAACACACCCACACACACACAAACAGACACACACATACACCCACACTCTCTCTCTCTCTCTCTCACACACACACACACACACACACACACACACACACACACACACACACACACA
>NW_027595818.1:0-11309 GCF_031162955.1 Sander vitreus
ATCAGACTCCATCAATGATGTAGAAACATGTTAAATCTTACATATGAACTGTAATATTAACTGTGATTAATTCGTGGCTGATGAAGCCATATAGAAACAGATAGAAATAAGAAAACATCTCAATGTATGCAGTGATAATATCACTTTCTGCATGTCATCTAGCCATGCCGGCATTGTAAAGCAGGCCTCGTGAAGTCATCTACTCATGCTGGCATTGTAAAGCCGGTCTCGCAATGAGTGGGTTTTTCACACTTGGAAATTGTACTTCAACCAAGGCTAAGTGGGTAATAGCCAGGATCATCAAGTGATGATCCTAAACCATGTGTGGGCTGACATTGTGAAGCCGGCCTCGCAATGTCATCTAGTCATGCCGGCATTGTGAAGCCGGCCTCGCAATGTCATCAAGCCATGCTTGCATTGTAAAGCCGGCCTCGCAATGTCATCTAGTCATTCTGGCATTGTAAGGCCGGCCTCGCAATGAGTGGGTTTTTCACACTTGGTAATTGTATTTCAACCAAGGCTGGTTATGGAACTAGGTAAGGGGGTAATAGCCAGGATCATCAAGCGATGATCCTCAACCATGTGTGGGCGGACATTGTAAAGCCGGCCTCGCAATGTCATCTAGTCATGCCGGCATTGTGAAGCCGGCCTCGCAATGTCATCAAGCCATGCCATCATCGTGAAGCCGGCCTCGCAATGTCATCAACCATGCTTGCATTGTAAAGCCGGCCTCGTAATGTCATCTAGTCATTCTGGCATTGTAAAGCCGGCCTCGCAATGAGTGGGTTTTTGACACTTGGAAATTAGCTGTTGGATGCTGTTGCGCTTGCAGCATATGTGCTGCAAC
Organism: Sander vitreus; assembly: GCF_031162955.1. NCBI lineage: Eukaryota > Metazoa > Chordata > Actinopteri > Perciformes > Percidae > Sander > Sander vitreus. The sequence goes on from NW_027595818.1 coordinate 848, forward strand.
TGGGACGGAATTCAACAGCTAGGTTCTATGTGTGAAAATGTGCTTCATTGTAAAGCCGGCTTGGCAATGATTGAAACGGGATACCAGGGGCACGGGCAATTTGGGCCCGCGGTTTTGTATGGCCACAGGGGGGGCTTAAGTGTGGGTGCCCAGGCTCGACCGGAGGTCAAGGTGCCCGGAGGTGGGCCCTTTTTCCTGAATGTATACCCGGGAGGTGAGCCCCTTTCTGGGGGCGCAATGGGTGGCTCGCCCGGTGTGGGCCTTGTAAAGTCGGCCTCGCAATGAGTGGGTTTTTCCCACTTGGAAATTGTACGTCAAACAAGGCTGGTTATGGAACTAGGTAAGGGGTTAATAGCCAAGATCATCAAGCGATGATCCTAAACCGTGGGTGGGCGGACATTGTGAAGCCGGCTCCGCAATGTCATGTAGCCATTCTAGCATTGTAAAGCCAGCTTTGCATAGGTACACACCAAATGGTTAGGTTTAGGGCTAGGATTACCTGGTAAGGCATAGACTATACATTAGGTTTAGGCAAAACGGCCTTAAATCTGAATGAGATCAATAGATCATAGGTTAAGGTTAATGAGTGGGTTTTTCACACTTGGAAATTGTACTTCAACCAAGGCTAAGTGGGTAATAGCCAGGATCATCAAGTGATGATCCTAAACCATGTGTGGGCTGACATTGTAAAGCCGGCCTCGCAATGTCATCTAGTCATGCCGGCATTGTGAAGCCGGCCTCGCAATGTCATCAAGCCATGCTTGCATTGTAAAGCCGGCCTCGCAATGTCATCTAGTCATTCTGGCATTGTAAGGCCGGCCTCGCAATGAGTGTGTTTTTCACACTTGGTAATTGTATTTCAACCAAGGCTGGTTATGGAACTAGGTAAGGGGGTAATAGCCAGGATCATCAAGCGATGATCCTAAGCCGTGGGTGGGCGGACATTGTAAAGCCGGCCTCGCAATGTCATCTAGTCATGCTGGCATTGTGAAGCCGGCCTCGCAATGTCGTCAAGCCATTCTAGCATTGTAAAGCCAGCTTTGCATAGGTACACATCAAATGGTTAGGTTTGGGGCTAGGATTACCTGGTAAGGCATAGACTATACATTAGGTTTAGGCAAAACGGCCTTAAATCTAAATGAGATCAATAGATCATAGGTTAAGGTTAGGTCAAAAAGACCATGATTAGATTTAGGTATACATTAGGTTTAGGCCAAAAGGCCTTAAATCCAAATTAGATCAATAGATCATAGGTTAAGGTTAGGTCAGAAAGAACATTGATAGGTTTAGGTCAAAAGAACAGTGGTCCTTAACAACAGGTAATTGCCCATGAAGAGAAAACTGCTTAATACCTTTACACCACTCGGTTGGAAAGACAGTACAGTCACAAATCAGACTCCATCAATTATGTAGAAACATGGTAAATCTTACATATGAACTGTAATATTAACTGTGATTAATTCGTGGCTGATGAAGCCATATAGAAACAGATAGAAATAAGAAAATATCTCAATGTATGCAGTGATAATATCACTTTCTGCATGTCATCTAGCCATGCCGGCATTAGCGGCCGGCCTCGCAATGTCATCTAGTCATTCTGGCATTGTAAAGCCGGCCTCGCAATGAGTGGGTTTTTCACACTTGGTAATTGTATTTCAACCAAAGCTGGTTATGGAACTAGGTAAGGGGGTAATAGCCAGGATCATCAAGCGATGATCCTCAACCATGTGTGGGCGGACATTGTAAAGCCGGCCTCGCAATGTCATCTAGTCATGCCGGCATTGTGAAGCCGGCCTCGCAATGTCATCAAGCCATGCCGTCATCGTGAAGCCGGCCTCGCAATGTCATCAACCATGCTTGCATTGTAAAGCCGGCCTCGTAATGTTATCTAGTCATTCTGGCATTGTAAAGCCGGCCTCGCAATGAGTGGGTTTTTGACACTTGGAAATTAGCTGTTGGATGCTGTTGCGCTTGCAGCATATGTGCTGCAATTGGGACGGAATTCAATAGCTAGGTTCTATGTGTGAAAATGTGCTTCATTGTAAAGCCGGCTTGGCAATGATTGAAACGGGATACCAGGGGCACGGGCAATTTGGGCCCGCGGTTTTGTATGGCCACAGGGGGGGCTTAAGTGTGGGTGCCCAGGCTCGACCGGAGGTCAAGGTGCCCGGAGGTGGGCCCTTTTTCCTGAATGTATACCCGGGGAGGTGAGCCCCTTTCTGGGGGCGCAATGGGTGGCTCGCCCGGTGTGGGCCTTGTAAAGTCGGCCTCGCAATGAGTGGGTTTTTCCCACTTGGAAATTGTACGTCAAACAAGGCTGGTTATGGAACTAGGTAAGGGGTTAATAGCCAAGATCATCAAGCGATGATCCTAAACCGTGGGTGGGCGGACATTGTGAAGCCGGCTCCGCAATGTCATGTAGCCATTCTAGCATTGTAAAGCCAGCTTTGCATAGGTACACACCAAATGGTTAGGTTTAGGGCTAGGATTACCTGGTAAGGCATAGACTATACATTAGGTTTAGGCAAAATGGCCTTAAATCTGAATGAGATCAATAGATCATAGGTTAAGGTTAGGTCAAAAAAGACCATGATTAGATTTAGGTATACATTAGGTTTAGGCCAAAAGGCCTTAAATCCAAATTAGATCAATAGATCATAGGTTAAGGTTAGGTCAGAAAGACCATGGTTAGGTTTAGGTCAAAAGAACAGTGGTCCTTAACAACAGGTAATTGCCCATGAAGAGAAAAACTGCTTAATACCTTTACACCACACGGTTGGAAAGACAGTACCGTCGCAAATCAGACTCCATCAATGATGTAGAAACATGTTAAATCTTACATATGAACTGTAATATTAACTGTGATTAATTCGTGGCTGATGAAGCCATATAGAAACAGATAGAAATAAGAAAACATCTCAATGTATGCAGTGATAATATCACTTTCTGCATGTCATCTAGCCATGCCGGCATTGTAAAGCAGGCCTCGTGAAGTCATCTACTCATGCTGGCATTGTAAAGCCGGTCTCGCAATGAGTGGGTTTTTCACACTTGGAAATTGTACTTCAACCAAGGCTAAGTGGGTAATAGCCAGGATCATCAAGTGATGATCCTAAACCATGTGTGGGCTGACATTGTGAAGCCGGCCTCGCAATGTCATCTAGTCATGCCGGCATTGTGAAGCCGGCCTCGCAATGTCATCAAGCCATGCTTGCATTGTAAAGCCGGCCTCGCAATGTCATCTAGTCATTCTGGCATTGTAAGGCCGGCCTCGCAATGAGTGGGTTTTTCACACTTGGTAATTGTATTTCAACCAAGGCTGGTTATGGAACTAGGTAAGGGGGTAATAGCCAGGATCATCAAGCGATGATCCTCAACCATGTGTGGGCGGACATTGTAAAGCCGGCCTCGCAATGTCATCTAGTCATGCCGGCATTGTGAAGCCGGCCTCGCAATGTCATCAAGCCATGCCATCATCGTGAAGCCGGCCTCGCAATGTCATCAACCATGCTTGCATTGTAAAGCCGGCCTCGTAATGTCATCTAGTCATTCTGGCATTGTAAAGCCGGCCTCGCAATGAGTGGGTTTTTGACACTTGGAAATTAGCTGTTGGATGCTGTTGCGCTTGCAGCATATGTGCTGCAACTGGGACGGAATTCAACAGCTAGGTTCTATGTGTGAAAATGTGCTTCATTGTAAAGCCGGCTTGGCAATGATTGAAACGGGATACCAGGGGCACGGGCAATTTGGGCCCGCGGTTTTGTATGGCCACAGGGGGGGCTTAAGTGTGGGTGCCCAGGCTCGACCGGAGGTCAAGGTGCCCGGAGGTGGGCCCTTTTTCCTGAATGTATACCCGGGGAGGTGAGCCCCTTTCTGGGGGCGCAATGGGTGGCTCGCCCGGTGTGGGCCTTGTAAAGTCGGCCTCGCAATGAGTGGGTTTTTCCCACTTGGAAATTGTACGTCAAACAAGGCTGGTTATGGAACTAGGTAAGGGGTTAATAGCCAAGATCATCAAGCGATGATCCTAAACCGTGGGTGGGCGGACATTGTGAAGCCGGCTCCGCAATGTCATGTAGCCATTCTAGCATTGTAAAGCCAGCTTTGCATAGGTACACACCAAATGGTTAGGTTTAGGGCTAGGATTACCTGGTAAGGCATAGACTATACATTAGGTTTAGGCAAAACGGCCTTAAATCTGAATGAGATCAATAGATCATAGGTTAAGGTTAATGAGTGGGTTTTTCACACTTGGAAATTGTACTTCAACCAAGGCTAAGTGGGTAATAGCCAGGATCATCAAGTGATGATCCTAAACCATGTGTGGGCTGACATTGTAAAGCCGGCCTCGCAATGTCATCTAGTCATGCCGGCATTGTGAAGCCGGCCTCGCAATGTCATCAAGCCATGCTTGCATTGTAAAGCCGGCCTCGCAATGTCATCTAGTCATTCTGGCATTGTAAGGCCGGCCTCGCAATGAGTGTGTTTTTTCACACTTGGTAATTGTATTTCAACCAAGGCTGGTTATGGAACTAGGTAAGGGGGTAATAGCCAGGATCATCAAGCGATGATCCTAAGCCGTGGGTGGGCGGACATTGTAAAGCCGGCCTCGCAATGTCATCTAGTCATGCTGGCATTGTGAAGCCGGCCTCGCAATGTCGTCAAGCCATTCTAGCATTGTAAAGCCAGCTTTGCATAGGTACACATCAAATGGTTAGGTTTGGGGCTAGGATTACCTGGTAAGGCATAGACTATACATTAGGTTTAGGCAAAACGGCCTTAAATCTAAATGAGATCAATAGATCATAGGTTAAGGTTAGGTCAAAAAGACCATGATTAGATTTAGGTATACATTAGGTTTAGGCCAAAAGGCCTTAAATCCAAATTAGATCAATAGATCATAGGTTAAGGTTAGGTCAGAAAGAACATTGATAGGTTTAGGTCAAAAGAACAGTGGTCCTTAACAACAGGTAATTGCCCATGAAGAGAAAAACTGCTTAATACCTTTACACCACTCGGTTGGAAAGACAGTACAGTCACAAATCAGACTCCATCAATTATGTAGAAACATGGTAAATCTTACATATGAACTGTAATATTAACTGTGATTAATTCGTGGCTGATGAAGCCATATAGAAACAGATAGAAATAAGAAAATATCTCAATGTATGCAGTGATAATATCACTTTCTGCATGTCATCTAGCCATGCCGGCATTAGCGGCCGGCCTCGCAATGTCATCTAGTCATTCTGGCATTGTAAAGCCGGCCTCGCAATGAGTGGGTTTTTCACACTTGGTAATTGTATTTCAACCAAAGCTGGTTATGGAACTAGGTAAGGGGGTAATAGCCAGGATCATCAAGCGATGATCCTCAACCATGTGTGGGCGGACATTGTAAAGCCGGCCTCGCAATGTCATCTAGTCATGCCGGCATTGTGAAGCCGGCCTCGCAATGTCATCAAGCCATGCCGTCATCGTGAAGCCGGCCTCGCAATGTCATCAACCATGCTTGCATTGTAAAGCCGGCCTCGTAATGTTATCTAGTCATTCTGGCATTGTAAAGCCGGCCTCGCAATGAGTGGGTTTTTGACACTTGGAAATTAGCTGTTGGATGCTGTTGCGCTTGCAGCATATGTGCTGCAATTGGGACGGAATTCAATAGCTAGGTTCTATGTGTGAAAATGTGCTTCATTGTAAAGCCGGCTTGGCAATGATTGAAACGGGATACCAGGGGCACGGGCAATTTGGGCCCGCGGTTTTGTATGGCCACAGGGGGGGCTTAAGTGTGGGTGCCCAGGCTCGACCGGAGGTCAAGGTGCCCGGAGGTGGGCCCTTTTTCCTGAATGTATACCCGGGGAGGTGAGCCCCTTTCTGGGGCGCAATGGGTGGCTCGCCCGGTGTGGGCCTTGTAAAGTCGGCCTCGCAATGAGTGGGTTTTTCCCACTTGGAAATTGTACGTCAAACAAGGCTGGTTATGGAACTAGGTAAGGGGTTAATAGCCAAGATCATCAAGCGATGATCCTAAACCGTGGGTGGGCGGACATTGTGAAGCCGGCTCCGCAATGTCATGTAGCCATTCTAGCATTGTAAAGCCAGCTTTGCATAGGTACACACCAAATGGTTAGGTTTAGGGCTAGGATTACCTGGTAAGGCATAGACTATACATTAGGTTTAGGCAAAATGGCCTTAAATCTGAATGAGATCAATAGATCATAGGTTAAGGTTAGGTCAAAAAGACCATGATTAGATTTAGGTATACATTAGGTTTAGGCCAAAAGGCCTTAAATCCAAATTAGATCAATAGATCATAGGTTAAGGTTAGGTCAGAAAGACCATGGTTAGGTTTAGGTCAAAAGAACAGTGGTCCTTAACAACAGGTAATTGCCCATGAAGAGAAAACTGCTTAATACCTTTACACCACACGGTTGGAAAGACAGTACCGTCGCAAATCAGACTCCATCAATGATGTAGAAACATGTTAAATCTTACATATGAACTGTAATATTAACTGTGATTAATTCGTGGCTGATGAAGCCATATAGAAACAGATAGAAATAAGAAAACATCTCAATGTATGCAGTGATAATATCACTTTCTGCATGTCATCTAGCCATGCCGGCATTGTAAAGCAGGCCTCGTGAAGTCATCTACTCATGCTGGCATTGTAAAGCCGGTCTCGCAATGAGTGGGTTTTTCACACTTGGAAATTGTACTTCAACCAAGGCTAAGTGGGTAATAGCCAGGATCATCAAGTGATGATCCTAAACCATGTGTGGGCTGACATTGTGAAGCCGGCCTCGCAATGTCATCTAGTCATGCCGGCATTGTGAAGCCGGCCTCGCAATGTCATCAAGCCATGCTTGCATTGTAAAGCCGGCCTCGCAATGTCATCTAGTCATTCTGGCATTGTAAGGCCGGCCTCGCAATGAGTGGGTTTTTCACACTTGGTAATTGTATTTCAACCAAGGCTGGTTATGGAACTAGGTAAGGGGGTAATAGCCAGGATCATCAAGCGATGATCCTCAACCATGTGTGGGCGGACATTGTAAAGCCGGCCTCGCAATGTCATCTAGTCATGCCGGCATTGTGAAGCCGGCCTCGCAATGTCATCAAGCCATGCCATCATCGTGAAGCCGGCCTCGCAATGTCATCAACCATGCTTGCATTGTAAAGCCGGCCTCGTAATGTCATCTAGTCATTCTGGCATTGTAAAGCCGGCCTCGCAATGAGTGGGTTTTTGACACTTGGAAATTAGCTGTTGGATGCTGTTGCGCTTGCAGCATATGTGCTGCAACTGGGACGGAATTCAACAGCTAGGTTCTATGTGTGAAAATGTGCTTCATTGTAAAGCCGGCTTGGCAATGATTGAAACGGGATACCAGGGGCACGGGCAATTTGGGCCCGCGGTTTTGTATGGCCACAGGGGGGGCTTAAGTGTGGGTGCCCAGGCTCGACCGGAGGTCAAGGTGCCCGGAGGTGGGCCCTTTTTCCTGAATGTATACCCGGGGAGGTGAGCCCCTTTCTGGGGGCGCAATGGGTGGCTCGCCCGGTGTGGGCCTTGTAAAGTCGGCCTCGCAATGAGTGGGTTTTTCCCACTTGGAAATTGTACGTCAAACAAGGCTGGTTATGGAACTAGGTAAGGGGTTAATAGCCAAGATCATCAAGCGATGATCCTAAACCGTGGGTGGGCGGACATTGTGAAGCCGGCTCCGCAATGTCATGTAGCCATTCTAGCATTGTAAAGCCAGCTTTGCATAGGTACACACCAAATGGTTAGGTTTAGGGCTAGGATTACCTGGTAAGGCATAGACTATACATTAGGTTTAGGCAAAACGGCCTTAAATCTGAATGAGATCAATAGATCATAGGTTAAGGTTAATGAGTGGGTTTTTCACACTTGGAAATTGTACTTCAACCAAGGCTAAGTGGGTAATAGCCAGGATCATCAAGTGATGATCCTAAACCATGTGTGGGCTGACATTGTAAAGCCGGCCTCGCAATGTCATCTAGTCATGCCGGCATTGTGAAGCCGGCCTCGCAATGTCATCAAGCCATGCTTGCATTGTAAAGCCGGCCTCGCAATGTCATCTAGTCATTCTGGCATTGTAAGGCCGGCCTCGCAATGAGTGTGTTTTTCACACTTGGTAATTGTATTTCAACCAAGGCTGGTTATGGAACTAGGTAAGGGGGTAATAGCCAGGATCATCAAGCGATGATCCTAAGCCGTGGGTGGGCGGACATTGTAAAGCCGGCCTCGCAATGTCATCTAGTCATGCTGGCATTGTGAAGCCGGCCTCGCAATGTCGTCAAGCCATTCTAGCATTGTAAAGCCAGCTTTGCATAGGTACACATCAAATGGTTAGGTTTGGGGCTAGGATTACCTGGTAAGGCATAGACTATACATTAGGTTTAGGCAAAACGGCCTTAAATCTAAATGAGATCAATAGATCATAGGTTAAGGTTAGGTCAAAAAGACCATGATTAGATTTAGGTATACATTAGGTTTAGGCCAAAAGGCCTTAAATCCAAATTAGATCAATAGATCATAGGTTAAGGTTAGGTCAGAAAGAACATTGATAGGTTTAGGTCAAAAGAACAGTGGTCCTTAACAACAGGTAATTGCCCATGAAGAGAAAAACTGCTTAATACCTTTACACCACTCGGTTGGAAAGACAGTACAGTCACAAATCAGACTCCATCAATTATGTAGAAACATGGTAAATCTTACATATGAACTGTAATATTAACTGTGATTAATTCGTGGCTGATGAAGCCATATAGAAACAGATAGAAATAAGAAAATATCTCAATGTATGCAGTGATAATATCACTTTCTGCATGTCATCTAGCCATGCCGGCATTGCGGCCGGCCTCGCAATGTCATCTAGTCATTCTGGCATTGTAAAGCCGGCCTCGCAATGAGTGGGTTTTTCACACTTGGTAATTGTATTTCAACCAAAGCTGGTTATGGAACTAGGTAAGGGGGTAATAGCCAGGATCATCAAGCGATGATCCTCAACCATGTGTGGGCGGACATTGTAAAGCCGGCCTCGCAATGTCATCTAGTCATGCCGGCATTGTGAAGCCGGCCTCGCAATGTCATCAAGCCATGCCGTCATCGTGAAGCCGGCCTCGCAATGTCATCAACCATGCTTGCATTGTAAAGCCGGCCTCGTAATGTTATCTAGTCATTCTGGCATTGTAAAGCCGGCCTCGCAATGAGTGGGTTTTTGACACTTGGAAATTAGCTGTTGGATGCTGTTGCGCTTGCAGCATATGTGCTGCAATTGGGACGGAATTCAATAGCTAGGTTCTATGTGTGAAAATGTGCTTCATTGTAAAGCCGGCTTGGCAATGATTGAAACGGGATACCAGGGGCACGGGCAATTTGGGCCCGCGGTTTTGTATGGCCACAGGGGGGCTTAAGTGTGGGTGCCCAGGCTCGACCGGAGGTCAAGGTGCCCGGAGGTGGGCCCTTTTTCCTGAATGTATACCCGGGGAGGTGAGCCCCTTTCTGGGGGCGCAATGGGTGGCTCGCCCGGTGTGGGCCTTGTAAAGTCGGCCTCGCAATGAGTGGGTTTTTCCCACTTGGAAATTGTACGTCAAACAAGGCTGGTTATGGAACTAGGTAAGGGGTTAATAGCCAAGATCATCAAGCGATGATCCTAAACCGTGGGTGGGCGGACATTGTGAAGCCGGCTCCGCAATGTCATGTAGCCATTCTAGCATTGTAAAGCCAGCTTTGCATAGGTACACACCAAATGGTTAGGTTTAGGGCTAGGATTACCTGGTAAGGCATAGACTATACATTAGGTTTAGGCAAAATGGCCTTAAATCTGAATGAGATCAATAGATCATAGGTTAAGGTTAGGTCAAAAAGACCATGATTAGATTTAGGTATACATTAGGTTTAGGCCAAAAGGCCTTAAATCCAAATTAGATCAATAGATCATAGGTTAAGGTTAGGTCAGAAAGACCATGGTTAGGTTTAGGTCAAAAGAACAGTGGTCCTTAACAACAGGTAATTGCCCATGAAGAGAAAAACTGCTTAATACCTTTACACCACACGGTTGGAAAGACAGTACCGTCACAAATCAGACTCCATCAATGATGTAGAAACATGTTAAATCTTACATATGAACTGTAATATTAACTGTGATTAATTCGTGGCTGATGAAGCCATATAGAAACAGATAGAAATAAGAAAACATCTCAATGTATGCAGTGATAATATCACTTTCTGCATGTCATCTAGCCATGCCGGCATTGTAAAGCAGGCCTCGTGAAGTCATCTACTCATGCTGGCATTGTAAAGCCGGTCTCGCAATGAGTGGGTTTTTCACACTTGGAAATTGTACTTCAACCAAGGCTAAGTGGGTAATAGCCAGGATCATCAAGTGATGATCCTAAACCATGTGTGGGCTGACATTGTGAAGCCGGCCTCGCAATGTCATCTAGTCATGCC
>NW_027595819.1:0-2500 GCF_031162955.1 Sander vitreus
ATCCATCCATCTATCTTCCATCCATCCATCCATCTATCTTCCATCCATCCATCCATACATCTATCTTCCATCCATCCATCCATCCATATATCTATCTTCCATCCATCTATCTTCCATCCATCCATCCATCTATCCATACATCTATCTTCCATCCATCCATCCATACATTTATCTTCCATCCATCCATCCATACATCTATCTTCCATCCATCCATCTATCTATCCATCCATCCATCCATCCATCCATCTATCTTCCATCCATCCATCGATCATCCATACATCTATCTTCCATCCTTCCATCTATCATCCATACATCTATCTTCCATCCATCTATACATCTATCTTCCATCCATCCATATATCTATCTTCCATCCATCCATATATCTATCTTCCATCCATCCATATATCTATCTTCCATCCATCCATATATCTATCTTCCATCCATCCATCCAAATATCTATCTTCCATCCATTCATCCATCCATCCATACATCTATCTTCCATCCATCCATCCATCCATCTATCTTCCATCCATCCATCTATCATCCATACATCTATCTTCCATCCATCCATCCATCTTTCATCCATACGTCGATCTTCCATCCATCCATCTATCATCCATACATCTATCTTCCATCCATCCATCTATCCATCCATACATCTATCTTCTATCCATCCATACATCTATCTTCCATACATCTATCCATATATATATATATATATATTCCAAACATCCATCCATCAATTCATCAATCCTTCCATATATCTATCTTCCGTCCGTCCGTCCGTCCTTCCATCCATCCATCCATCTATCCATATATCTATCTTCCATCCATCTATCCATACATCTATCTTCCATCCATCCATCCATACATCTATCTTCCATCCATCCATCCATACATCTATCTTCCATCCATCCATCCAGCCATACATCTATCTTCCATCCATCCATACATCTATCTTCCATCCATCCATCTATCTTCCATCCATATATATATATCTTCCATCCATCCATCCATCTATCATCCATCCATCCATCGATCATCTATACATCTATCTTCCATCCATCCATCGATCATCCATACATCTATCTTCCATCCATCTATCTTCCATCCATCCATCCATCTATCTATCCATCGATCCATCCATACATCTATCTTTCATCCATCTATCTTCCATCCATCCATCCATCCATCCAAACATCTGTCTTCCATCCATCCATCCATATATCTATCTTCCATCTATCCATCCAGCCATACATCTATCCATCCATCCATCTATCTTCTATCTATCTATCATCCATCCATCCATCCATAGATCATCCATACATCTATCTTCCATCCATCCATCCATACATATATCTTCCATCCATCTATCTTTCATCCATCCATACATCTATCTTCCATCCATCCAAATATCTAGCTTCCATCCATCCAAATATCTATCTCCCATCCATCCTTCCATCCTTCCATCCTTCCTTCCATCCATCCATCTATCTTCCATCCATCCATCCGTCAATCCATCCATGCATCCATCCATACATCTATCTTCCATCCATCTATCCATCCATCTATCATCCATCTTTCTTCCATCCATCCATCCATCCATCTATCCATCCCATCCATACATCTATCTTCCATCCATCCATCTATCTTCCATCCATCCATCCATCTATCTTCCAGTCATCCATCCATCCATCTATCTTCCATCCATCCATCTATCCATCCATCCATCCATCTATCTATCTTCCATCCATCCGTCCATCGATCCATCTATCCATCTATCCATCCATCTATCTATCTTCCATCCATCCATCCAACATCCATCCATATATCCATCCATCTATCTATCTATCTTCCATCCATCCATCCATCCATCATCCATCCATCTATCTTCCATCCATATATATATATATCTTCCATCCATCTATCCATACGTCTATCTTCCATCCATCCATCCATACATCTATCTTCCATCCATACATCTATCTTCCATCCATCCATCCATCTATCCATCCATCCATCCATCTTCCATCCATCCATCTATCCATCCATCCATCCATCCATCTATCATCCATCCATCCATACATCTATCTTCCATCCATCCATCCATCTATCATCCATCCATCCATCCATCGATCATCTATACATCTATCTTCCATCCATCCATCCATACATCTATCTTCCATCCATCCATATATCTATCTTCCATCCATCTATCTTCCATCCATCCATCCATCCATCCATCCATCCATCCATCCATCCATCCATCTATCTTCCATCCATCTATCTTCCATCCATCCATCCATACATCTATCTTCCATCCATCCATCCATCATCCATCCATCCATCGATCATCCATACATCTATCTTCCATCCATCTATACATCTATCTTCCATCCATCCATACATCTATCTTCCATCCATCCATATATCTATCTTCCATCCATCCATGCATCCATATATCTATCATCCATCCATCAATATATCTATCTTCCATCCA
>NW_027595819.1:7500-11267 GCF_031162955.1 Sander vitreus
AGGAAATATGCATTTGCCTGAGTTTCTTGTAATGAGTTTCTTACCAGAAACTATGAAAAACATTTCTCTGTAAGAATAATCCGAATCATGATGTTAAACCCTGTTTCTGTCACAAACAGTTTTGCAGTGGTTCTCAGCAGAAGTTCCTTTACGCATGCGTTTTGGTCTCCAGATATTCATAGCTTCTAATGATGTGTTAATCATTTTTCTTCTAAATGTGTTAATCCTGTTTCTGTCACTTAAAAGTTTTACAGAAGTTTCTTAGCAGATGTTCCTTAAACAAGTCTTGCACATTACTTAATGCAGGAAAGATGCGTTTTGACCTCAACATATCTTCTAATGATGCGTTAATCCTGTTTCCGTCACTGAAACAGCTTTACCGTAGTTTCTTAGCAGAAGTTCCTATAGACATATCTCTGTGCAGGAAATATGCGTTTGTGCCTTCGCAGTTTCTTTTAATACGTTTCTTATCAGAAACTATGAAAAACATCTTTCGCTGCAAGAATAATTTGAAACGACCCTGTTTCTGTCTTAAACAGCAGGTGGTTTCTCAGCAGAAGTTCCTTTGGGCTCCACATAGCTTATGTTAATCCTGTGTACGTCACATAAACAGGTTTATCGTAGTTTCTTAGCAGATGTTCCTTTAAACAATTCTTGCACTTTACTTATTGCAGGAAAGATGCGTTTTGGCCTACACATAGCTTCTTATGATGTCGTAACCCTGTTTCTGTCACTTAAAAGCTTTACAGTAGTTTCTTAGCAGAAGTTCCTATACACATAGCTCTGTGCAGGAAATATACAGTTGCCTGAGTTTCTTGTAATGAGTTTCTTACTAGAAACTATAAAAAAAACATGTTTCTCTGCAAGAATAATCCGAATAATGATGTAAAACCCTGTTTCTGTCACAAACAGTATTGCAGTGGTTTTCAGCAGAAGTTCCTTGACGCATGCGTTTTGGTCTCCAGATATTCATAGCTTCTAATGATGTGTTAATCATTTTTCTTCTAAATGTGTTAATCCTGTTTCTGTCACTTAAAAGCTTTACAGAAGTTTCTTAGCAGATGTTTCTTTAAACAATTCTTGCACTTTACTTCATGCAGGAAAGATGCGTTTTGACCTACACATATCTTCTAATGATGTGTTAATCCTGTTTCTGTCACTTGCACAGCTTTACAAGAGTTTCTTAGCAGAAGTTCCTATAGACATATCTCTGTGCAGGAAATATGCATTTGCCTAAGTTTCTTGTAATGAGTTTCTTACCAGAAACTATGAAAAACATGTTTCTCTGCAAGAATAATCCGAATAATGATGTAAAACCCTGTTTCTGTCACAAACAGTATTGCAGTGGTTCCTCAGCAGAAGTTCCTTGACGCATGCGTTTTGGTCTCCAGATATTCATAGCTTCTAATGATGTGTTAATCCTGTTTCTGTCACTTAAAAGCTTTACAGACGTTTCTTAGCAGATGTTCCTTTAAACAAGTCTTGCACATTACTTCATGCAGGAAAGATGCGTTTTGACCTCCACATATCTTCTAATGATGTGTTAATCTGTTTCGTCACTGAAACAGCTTTACAGCAGTTTCTTAGCAGAAGTTCCTATACACATATCTCTGTGCAGAAAATATGCGTTTGTGCCTTCGCAGTTTCTTTTAATACGTTTCTTATCAGAAACTATGAAAAACATCTTTCGCTGCAAGAATAATTTGAAACGACCCTGTTTCTGTCTTAAACAGCAGGTGGTTTCTCAGCAGAAGTTCCTTTGGGCTCCACATAGCTTATGTTAATCCTGTGTACGTCACATAAACAGGTTTATCGTAGTTTCTTAGCAGATGTTCCTTTAAACAATTCTTGCACTTTACTTAATGCAGGAAAGATGCGTTTTGGCCTACACATAGCTTCTTATGATGTCGTAACCCTGTTTCTGTCACTTGCACAGCTTTACCGTAGTTTCTTAGCAGAAGTTCCTATAGACATATCTCTGTGCAGGAAATATGCATTTGCCTGAGTTTCTTGTAATGAGTTTCTTACTAGACTATAAAAAAAACATGTTTCTCTGCAAGAATAATCCGAATCATGATGTAAAACCCTGTTTCTGTCACAAACAGTATTGCAGTGGTTCTCAGCAGAAGTTCCTTGACGCATGCGTTTTGGTCTCCAGATATTCATAGCTTCTAATGATGTGTTAATCATTTTTCTTCTAAATGTGTTAATCCTGTTTCTGTCACTTAAAAGCTTTACAGTAGTTTCTTAGCAGATGTTTCTTTAAACAAGTCTTGCACATTACTTAATGCAGGAAAGATGCGTTTTGGCCTCCACATAGCTTCTTATGATGTCTTAACCCTGTTTCTGTCACTTGCACAGCTTTACAAGAGTTTCTTATCAGAAGATCCTATACACATATCTCTGTGCAGGAAATATGCATTTGCCTGAGTTTCTTGTAATGAGTTTCTTACTAGAAACTATAAAAAAAACATGTTTCTCTGCAAGAATAATCCGAATAATGATGTAAAACCCTGTTTCTGTCACAAACAGTATTGCAGTGGTTCTCAGCAGAAGTTCCTTGACGCATGCGTTTTGGTCTCCAGATATTCATAGCTTCTAATGATGTGTTAATCCTGTTTCTGTCACTTAAACAGCTTTACAGAAGTTTCTTAGTAGATGTTTCTTTAAACAAGTCTTGCACATTACTTAATGCAGGAAAGATGCGTTTTGACCTCCACATATCTTCTAATGATGCGTTAATCTGTTTCCGTCACTGAAACAGCTTTACAGCAGTTTCTTAGCAGAAGTTCCTATAGACATATCTCTGTGCAGGAAATATGCGTTTGTGCCTTCGCAGTTTCTTTTAATACGTTTCTTATCAGAAACTATGAAAAACATCTTTCGATGCAAGAATAATTTGAAACGACCGTGTTTCTGTCTTAAACAGCAGGTGGTTTCTCAGCAGAAGTTCCTTTGGGCTCCACATAGCTTATGTTAATCCTGTGTACGTCACATAAACTGGTTTATCGTAGTTTCTTAGCAGATGTTCCTTTAAACAATTCTTGCACTTTACTTAATGCAGGAAAGATGCGTTTTGGCCTACACATAGCTTCTTATGATGTCGTAACCCTGTTTCTGTCACTTGCACAGCTTTACAAGAGTTTCTTATCAGAAGATCCTATAGACATATCTCTGTGCAGGAAATATGCATTTGCCTCAGAGTTTTCTTGTAATGAGTTTCTTACCAGAAACTATGAAAAACATTCCTCTGCAAGAATAATCCGAATCATGATGTTAAACCCTGTTTCTGTCACAAACAGTATTGCAGTGGTTCTCAGCAGAAGTTCCTTTACGCATGCGTTTTGGTCTCCAGATATTCATAGCTTCTAATGATGTGTTAATCCTGTGTACGTCACTTAAAAGCTTTACAGAAGTTTCTTAGCAGATGTTTCTTTAAACAATTCTTGCACTTTACTTAATGCAGGAAAGATGCGTTTTGGCCTCCACATAGCTTCTTATGATGTCTTAACCCTGTTTCTGTCACTTGCACAGCTTTACAAGAGTTTCTTATCAGAAGATCCTATACAAGTCTTTGTGCAAGAAAGATGCATTTGGGCCTCCTCAGAGTTTTGTTGTAATGAGCTTCTTACCAGAAAATATGAAAAACATGTTTCTCTGCAAGAATTTTCCCGAATCATGATGTAAAACCCTGTTTCTGTCACTTAAACAGCATTGCAGGGTTCTCAGCAGAAGTTCCTTTACGCATGCGTTTTGGTCTCCAGATA
>NW_027595820.1:0-7500 GCF_031162955.1 Sander vitreus
ATGACGTTTTTCTGTGACTTTTTTGTGACTTTTTTGACACAAAAGTAGCGAAAAAGACGACCAAAATGTTAACGTTTTTTTTTTATTTTTAAATGTTGACTCAAAAAAAAAGAAAACTTGCAGCAGGTCGACGGGAAGACAGTTTTTTATATTCAGGGTTCATACGCATTTTAACCAATACTTTTCCGTGACTTTTTTGTGACTTTTCCGTGACTTTTTGTGACTTTTTCATGACTTTTTTGTGACTTTTTCATGATTTTTTCATGACTTTTCATGACTTTTTTGTGACTTTTTCATGACTTTTTCGTGACTTTTTCGTGACTTTTTTTTTACCTTTCCGTGACTTTTTCATGACGTTTCATGACTTTTCGTGACTTTTTTGTGACTTTTTTGTGACTTTTTTGTAACCTTTCCGTGAGTTTTTCGTGACGTTTCCGTGACTTTTTGTGACTTTTTTGGGGGGAAAGCCACAAAAGTAGCGAAAAAGACGACCAAAATGTTAACGTTTTTTTTTTAATTTTTAAATGTTGACTCAAAAAAAAAGGATGCCCCCTGGGCGCCTCCCTAGGGAGGTGTTCCAGGCACGTCCAGCTGGGAGGAGGCCTCGGGGGAGACCCAGGACTAGGTGGAGGGACGTCCAGCTGGGAGGAGGCCTCGGGGAAGACCCAGGACTAGGTGGAGGGACGTCCAGCTGGGAGGAGGCCTCGGGGGAGACCCAGGACTAGGTGGAGGGATTATATCTCTAACCTGGCCTGGGAATGCCTCGGGATCCCCCAGTCGGAGCTGGTTAATGTGGCCCGGGAAAGGGAAGTTTGGGGTCCCCTGCTGGAGCTGCTACCCCCGCGACCCGACCCCGGATAAGCGGATGAAGATGGATGGATGGATGGACTCAAAAAAAAAGAAAACTTGCAGCAGGTCGACGGGAAGACAGTTTTAGATTCAGGGTTCATACGCATTTTAACCAATACTTTTCCGTGACTTTTTTGTGACTTTTTCATGACTTTTTCGTGACATTTCATGACTTTTCGTGACTTTTTTGTGACATTTTTGTAACCTTTCCGTGACTTTTTCGTGACGTTTCCGTGACTTTTTCGTGACATTTCATGACTTTTTTGTAACCTTTCCGTGAGTTTTTCGTGACGTTTCCGTGACGTTTCCGTGACGTTTCCGTGACTTTTTTGTGACATTTCATGACTTTTCATGACTTTTTTGTGACTTTTTTGTAACCTTTCCGTGAGTTTTTCGTGACGTTTCTGTGACTTTTTTGTGACTTTTTTGTGACTTTTTTGTGACTTTTTTGACACAAAAGTAGCGAAAAAGACGACCAAAATGTTAACGTTTTTTTTTTATTTTTAAATGTTGACTCAAAAAAAAAGAAAACTTGCAGCAGGTCGACGGGAAGACAGTTTTAGATTCAGGGTTCATACGCATTTTAACCAATACTTTTCCGTGACTTTTTTGTGACTTTTCCGTGACTTTTTGTGACTTTTTCATGACTTTTTTGTGACTTTTTCATGACTTTTTCATGACTTTTTCGTGACTTTTTCGTGACTTTTTCGTGACTTTTTTTTTACCTTTCCGTGACTTTTTCGTGACATTTCATGACTTTTTTGTAACCTTTCCGTGACTTTTGTGACTTTTTTGTGACTTTTTTGTGACTTTTTTGACACAAAAGTAGCGAAAAAGACGACCAAAATGTTAACGTTTTTTTTTAATTTTTAAATGTTGACTCAAAAAAAAAGAAAACTTGCAGCAGGTCGACGGGAAGACAGTTTTAGATTCAGGGTTCATACGCATTTTAACCAATACTTTTCCGTGACTTTTTTGTGACTTTTCCGTGACTTTTTGTGACTTTTTTGTGACTTTTTTGTGACTTTTTCATGACTTTTTCGTGACTTTTTCGTGACTTTTTTTTTACCTTTCCGTGACTTTTTCATGACGTTTCATGACTTTTCGTGACTTTTTTGTGACTTTTTTGTGACTTTTTTGTAACCTTTCCGTGAGTTTTTCGTGACGTTTCCGTGACTTTTTTGTGACTTTTCCGTGACTTTTTTGGGGGGAAAGCCACAAAAGTAGTAGTTTTTTTTAAAATTTTTAAATGTTGACTCAAAAAAAAAGGATGCCCCCTGGGCGCCTCCCTAGGGAGGTGTTCCAGGCACGTCCAGCTGGGAGGAGGCCTCGGGGGAGACCCAGGACTAGGTGGAGGGATTATATCTCTAACCTGGCCTGGGAATGCCTCGGGATCCCCCAGTCGGAGCTGGTTAATGTGGCCCGGGAAAGGGAAGTTTGGGGTCCCCTGCTGGAGCTGCTACCCCCGCGACCCGACCCCGGATAAGCGGATGAAGATGGATGGATGGATGGACTCAAAAAAAAAGAAAACTTGCAGCAGGTCAACGGGAAGACAGTTTTAGATTCAGGGTTCATACGCATTTTAACCAATACTTTTCCGTGACTTTTTTGTGACTTTTTTGTGACTTTTTTGTGACTTTTCATGACTTTTTTGTGACTTTTTTTTTTACCTTTCCGTGACTTTTTCATGACGTTTCCGTATCTTTTTTGTGACAAAAAGTCACGAATGACGGAAAGTCATGAAAAGTCTTTTTTTCTTCATGACTTTCCGTGACTTTCCGTGACTTTTTTGTGACTTTTCCGTGACTTTTTTGTGACTTTTTCATGATTTTTTCATGACTTTTCCGTGACTTTTTTGTGACTTTTTCATGACTTTTTTGTGACTTTTTCATGACTTTTTTGTGACTTTTTTGTGACTTTTTTGTGACTTTTTTTTTACCTTTCCGTGACTTTTTCATGACTTTTCATGACTTTTCGTGACTTTTTTGTGACTTTTTTGTAACCTTTCCGTGAGTTTTTCGTGACGTTTCCGTGACTTTTTTGTGACTTTTTTGGGGGGAAAGCCACAAAAGTAGCGAAAAAGACGACCAAAATGTTAACGTTTTTTTTTTAATTTTTAAATGTTGATTAAAAAAAAAAGAAAACTTGCAGCAGGTCGACGGGAAGACAGTTTTAGATTCATTCATTTCATGACTTTTCATGACTGTTTTGTGACTTTTCCGTGACTTTTTCATGACTTTTTCATGACTTTTCATGACTATTTTGTGACTTTTCCGTGACTTTTTTGTGACTTTTCCATGACTTTTCTGTGACTTTTTTGTGACTTTTCCGTGACTTTTTCATGACTTTTTTGTGACTTTTCCGTGACTTTTTCATGACTTTTCCGTGACTTTTTTGTGACCTTTCCGTGACTTTTTCGTGACGTTTCCGTGACTTTTCATGACTTTTCCATGACTCTTTGGTAAATTTCCGTGACTGATTTCCTGAAAATGTCAGTCGACATTATACAATAAGAATATAAATCTGGGTTAAAGTTTCCCCTCAGAGGTTCAACAATAAAATGAATGACTGTATGTGGTTCATATTTGGGAGTCGTAATATCGCGCCCCGAATAGAACGGTGAGGTTACGACGACGTGAAATACATTTATTAATCACATATTATTATGCTGTGTTAATAAAAAAAATTCCATGACTTTTCCAAAACTTTCTGGGTCTTTTTATGTTTCCAAAACCTCTCCAGGCCTGGAATTTGTATTTTTGAAATTCCATAACTTTTCCAGCTTTTTTCAAAACGTATGAACCCTGTAGATCACTCGCTCACGCTTACGAGGCTTTTGCCGACGCTTTCAACACTTTTTCTGAGCTTTTTCGATATTTCTTTCTATGCTTTTTGTCACTTTTTGAATGCTTTTGAACGTCCTGACTCGTTCTCCCTGTTCCAGAAAGGTGTCTATTTGTGTTTCGGACAAGTGAACTTGTTAAAATGTGACTCTAGCGTTGGCGAGACAAACAGGAGGAGATAGTGACTGTTGGGGACTGTGTTCAGCAGCAGATCTGTGGTTCAATGTCACCAGACTTTACGGAAACTCAGTTACGTTTTAGTTTAGTTGTAGGAGCCTGCAGGCAGAGGGGGAGCTGCTGTCTAACTCTCCTGTTGTCCTCTGACCCATTTTCAAACTGTTTCTATATCAGAACATTTGGGGTTTCTTTCAACCAAATTTTCAAACAAAATAACGTGAATGGTTCCCTACAACGCTCTTCACAAGTCAATTAAATGATCAGGTCACTACTTTCATTGAATTTGGGTGTTTTATTCGATGTTATAGCATGTAAAGAAACATTGATTATAGAACGTTGAAAAACGTAGGAAAGAAATGTCAAGAAAAGCGCCGAAAAATATTGACAGAAACTTCGAAAGTGACCAAAAAAAGTGACAAAAATGTTGAAAAAAGTGAAAGAAATGTCAAAAAAGTGACAAAAATGTTGATGAAAGTGACAGAAATGTCAAAAAAGTCACAGAAATGTCAAAAAAGTGACAACAATGTCGAAAAAAAGTGACAAAAATGTCAAAAAAGTGACAAAAACATGGGAAAAGCTTTACATCAAAGAGCAGAAAAATATTGACAGAAATTTCGAAAAAAGTGTCGATTAAGACGACCAGAACGTTGGAATTTTTTTTAACATTTTGACCCAGAAAACCAAAACGTTGCATGGACAACACAAGGGTTAGGTTTAGGTTTTCTGTTGGTGTAGGTTTGAGTATTTCCCTTCAGGCGGCAGCCGGGCAGCTGTTGTAGTTCAGGGTTTAGGACCCTGCAGACGGAGTCTTTAGCTGTGCGTGCCGTGTTTCTGGCAGATGTAGCGTAACCTGGTGGCGCAGTGCAGGTCGTTGAGGCGTCCGTTGCTGTGAAGGTGAGCACAGTCTTCGTCTCCGGGCCCGAGACCGTGATTAGTCCAGCTGTCAGGCTGACCAGGCATCCAGCGCCTGAAACACACGGGGACACACGGGGACACACGGGGACACACATGGGGACACAGGGACACAGGGACACACGGGGACACACATGGGGACACATGGGGACATACAGGGACACACATGGGGACACATGGGGACACACAGGGGGACACACATGGGGACATACAGGGACACACGGGGACATACACGGGGATACACAGACAGACAGACAGACACACATACACACACACACACACACACACACGTACACACACAGACAGACACACAGACAGACACAGACAGACAGATACACACACAGACACACACACAGACAGACACACACACAGACACACACACAGACAGACAGACACACACACACACACACACACACACACACACACACACACACAGACACAAACAGACAGACACACACAGACACACAGACAGACACACACACACACACAGACACACACAGACAGACAGACACACACAGACACACACAGACAGACAGACACACACAGACAGACACACACATAGACAGACAGACACACATACACACACACATACACACACACACACACACACACACACACACAGACACAAACAGACAGACACACACAGACAGACACAGACAGACAGATACACACACAGACACACACACAGACAGACACACACACAGAGACACACACACAGACAGACACACACACACACACAGAAACAGTCAGCGCGGTGTGCAGTAGTCCGGTCGTGGAAGATCACAAAAACATTTTTTTTTTTTTTTTAAACTCTGAAAAAACACACAGACACACACACACACACACACACACACACACACACACACACACAGACACAGACACAGACACACACACACACACACACATACACAGACACACACACACACACAGACACACACACCTTCGGTTCATGATGTACGGCGTGTTGTTGACCCACTCCCACTCTCCTTTCTCATCAGTCAGACCCACCCAGTAGAAGGCGCCACTGGCGTGACGAGTCACAAATTCCTGGAGCAGACAGGGAGACAGGCAGACAGACAGGCAGGGAGAGAGACAGGCAGACAGAAAGAGAGAGACAGACAGGCAAGCAGGCAGACAGGAAGGCAAGCAGAGAGAGAGAGACAGACAGACAGACAGAGAGAGAGGCAGACAGGGAGAGAGACAGGGAGGCAGACAGACAGAGAGAGGCAGAGAGACAGACAGACAGGAAGCGAGGCAGACAGACAGGGAAAGAGGCAGACAGACAGACAGGGAAAGAGGCAGACAGGGAGAGAGACAGACAGACAGGAAGCGAGGCAGACAGACAGGCAGGCAGACAGAGAGAGAGACAGGCAGACAGACAGACAGAGAGAGAGGCAGACAGACAGGGAAAGAGGCAGACAGACAGACAGGGAAAGAGGCAGACAGACAGCTGATTTCACTTTCTGGAACTCCAACTTGTTTCACATCAAGCCTCCAAAGCAGACCGTGGATAACGGTGTCCCACAGGGATCAACTCTGGGTCCCCAAAACATTCATTATTATCATTAAAATATGTAATATGTCCATCTTCCTCTGTTTAAAACATCCCGTGGTCACTTTTCTAGTTAGTTGGACAGACAGACGGACAGACAGACAGACGGGCTGTCTCACCCAGTCCTCGTCGGTGAGGGGAATGACCAGGTGGGATTCATGTCCGTTGCACCAGTCTCTGGCGTCGTGCCAGGATGAAGACGTCCTGCTGAACAAATAACAGCTGGAGCCAAACAGCTGCCAATCCAGAGGACAACAGCCCTCCACTACTGTGCCTGAGAGACAGAAAGACAGACGGGTCAGCCGAGAGACAGACAGGAGAGACAGACAGGTCAGCTGAGAGACAGATGGGTCAGCAGAGAGACAGATGGGTCAGCAGAGAGACAGCAGAGAGACAGCAGAGAGACAGACGGGTCAGCCGAGAGACAGATGGGTCAGCCGAGAGACAGATGGGTCAGCAGAGAGACAAACGGGTCAGCAGAGAGACAGACGGGTCAGCAGAGAGACAGACGGGTCAGCAGAGAGAGAGACAGACAGGAGAGACAGACAGGTCAGCAGAGAGACAGATGGGTCAGCAGAGAGACAGACAGGTCAGCAGAGAGACAAACAGGTCAGCAGAGAGACAGCAGAGAGACAGCAGAGAGACAGATGGGTCAGCAGAGAGAGAGACAGACAGGAGAGACAGACAGGTCAGCAGAGAGACAGACAGGTCAGCAGAGAGACAGACGGGTCAGCAGAGAGAGAGACAGACAGGAGAGACAGACAGGTCAGCAGAGAGACAGATGGGTCAGCAGAGAGACAGACAGGAGAGACAGACAGGTCAGCAGAGAGACAGACGGGTCAGCAGAGAGAGAGACAAACAGGAGAGACAGACGGGTCAGCAGAGAGACAGACGGGTCAGCAGAGAGAGAGACAGACAGGAGAGACAGACAGGTCAGCAGAGAGACAGATGGGTCAGCAGAGAGACAGACGGGTCAGCAGAGAGACAGACAGGTCAGGAGAGACAGACAGGTCAGCAGAGAGACAGATGGGTCAGCAGAGAGACAGACAGGTCAGCAGAGAGACAGACGATGTGTAAGATTATTCTACAAAGATATGACGGCCTTAAAGGAGTTAATAACGTGTCTCTAGCTTCAAACAAGCTACCGTTCACCGTACAGGCGGGCGC
>NW_027595821.1:0-11546 GCF_031162955.1 Sander vitreus
AGTCCACCACAATACAATCTGTTTGTATGCAGATTACATTTGATTTAACATTATAATACTGTTAGTATTCTTTCTTATATACCATAATCGTATCAGGAATTAAAGCATGTTTTCTGGTTCATATCACTTCCCTCTTAAATGTACAGAAACGTCTATTCCACACTTTGTAATGCAGGCGCATAATCACAGTGAGGGACTTCCCCGAATATATGAAATATGGAAATCCCCTCCTTAACATTTGTAAATGATCAGACAGCTCATCAGATCCCTCCTGTGCACCGTGCACAGATCTCTGATCAACAAGTAAAACAACGTCTGTTTCAATCCCAGCATCACTGATACACATGTTGAACAGAAACCAGTGTGTTGATTCTCTTGTAGATTACCACATCTGGACAGATGTGTTTTAGTGTAACAGACTGGAGGATGATCTGGGCTTCTCTCCCTCTGTCTCTGACCTTTTAAAATCTGGGTCTGTTGTTGATTTGTCATTCATATGTGTATATATATCCATCCATCCATCCATCCATCTTCATCCGCTTATCCGGGGTCGGGTCGCGGGGGTAGCAGCTCCAGCAGGGGACCCCAAACTTCCCTTTCCCGGGCCACATTAACCAGCTCCGACTGGGGGATCCCGAGGCGTTCCCAGGCCAGGTTAGAGATATAATCCCTCCACCTAGTCCTGGGTCTCCCCCGAGGCCTCCTCCCAGCTGGACGTGCCTGGAACACCTCCCTAGGGAGGCGCCCAGGGGGCATCCTTACCAGATGCCCGAACCACCTCAACTGGCTCCTTTCGACGCAAAGGAGCAGCGGCTCTACTCCGAGCTCCTCACGGATAACTGAGCTTCTCACCCTATCTCTAAGGGAGACGCCAGCTACCCTCCTGAGGAAACCCATTTCGGCCGCTTGTACCCTGGATCTTGTTCTTTCGGTCATGACCCAGCCTTCATGACCATAGGTGAGGGTAGGAACAAAAACTGACCGGTAGATTGAGAGCTTTGCCTTCTGGCTCAGCTCTCTTTTCGCCACAACGGTGCGATAAATTGAATGTAATACCGCACCTGCTGTGCCGATTCTCCGACCAATCTCCCGCTCCATTGTCCCCTCACTCGCGAACAAGACCCCCAAGGTACTTGAACTCCTTCACTTGGGGTAAGGACTCATTCCCTACCTGGAGAAGGCACTCCATCGGTTTCCTGCTGAGAACCATGGCCTCCGATTTAGAGGTGCTGATCCTCATCCCAGCCGCTTCACACTCGGCTGCGAACCGATCCAGTGAGTGCTGAAGGTCACAGGCCGATGATGCCATCAGGACCACATCATCTGCAAAAGCAGCGATGAGATCCCCAGCCCACCGAACTGCAACCCCTCTCCACCCCCGACTACGCCGATATCCTGTCCATAAATACTACAAACAGGATTGGTGACAAAGCTTTAGCCCTGGCGGAGGCCAACTCTCACCTGAAACGAGTCCGACTTACTGCCGAGAACCCGGACACAGCTTTCGCTTTGGTCGTACAGAGATTGGATGGCCCTGAGAAGGGACCCTCACCCCGTACTCCCGCAGCACCTCCCACAGTATCTCCCGGGCACCCGGTCATACGCCTTCTCCAGATCCACAAAACACATGTAGACTGGTTAAGCATACTCCCAGGCTCCCTCCAGGATCCTTGCAAGAGTAAAGATCTGGTCCGTTGTTCCACGACCAGGACGGAACTGCATTGTTCCTCTTCAACCTGAGATTCGACTATCGACCGAACCCTCCTTTCCAGCACCTTCGAGTAGACTTTACCGGGGAGGCTGAGAAGTGTGATACCCCTGTAATTGGCACACACCCTCTGGTCCCCCCTTTTAAAAAGGGGGAACCACCACCCCGGTCTGCCACTCCTTAGGCACCGTCCCCAGACTTCCACGCAATGTTGAAGAGGCGTGTCAACCAAGACAACCCCTCCACACCCAGAGCTTTAAGCATTTCTGGACGGATCTCATCAATTCCTGGGGCTTTGCCACTGTGGAGTTGTTTAACTACCTCAGCAACCTCCACCAGGGAAATTGATGCCAATCCCCCCTCATCCTCCAGCTCTGCCTCTACCATAGAGGGCGATAGTCGGATTTAGGAGTTCCTCAAAGTGCTCCTTCCACCGCCCTCTATTACCTCCTCAGTTGAGGTCAACAGCGCCCCATCCTTACTGTACACAGCTTGGATGGTTCCCCGCTCCCCTCCTGAGGTGGCGAACGGTTTTCCAGAAGCACCTTGGTGCCGACCGAAAGTCCTTCTCCATGTCTTCTCCGAACTTCTCCCACACACGCTGCTTTGCCTCTTTCACGGCAGAGGCTGCAGCCCTTCGGGCCCTTCGGTACCTTGCAACTGCCTCCGGAGTCGTCTGGGATAACATATCCCGGAAAGACTCCTTCTTCAGTCGGACGGCTTCCCTGACCACCGGTGTCCACCACGGTGTTCGTGGGTTACCGCCCCTTGAGGCACCTAAGACCCTAAGACCACAGCTCCTCACCGCAGCTTCAGCAATGGAAACTTTGAACATTGTCCACTCGGGTTCAATGCCCCCCAGCCTCCACAGGGATGCACGAAAAGCTCCGCCGGAGGTGTGAGTTGAAAGTCTGTCGGACAGGGGCCTCCTCCAGACGTTCCCAATTTACCCGCACTACCCGCTTGGGCTTACCAGGTCTGTCCAGAGTCTTCCCCCACCCCCTGACCCAACTCACCACCAGATGGTGATCGGTTGACAGCTCCGCCCCTCTCTTCACCCGAGTGTCCAAAACATATGGCCTCAGATCAGATGAAACGATTATAAAATCGATCATTGACCTTTGGCCTAGGGTGCTCTGGGTACCAAGTACACTTATGAGCATCCCTATGTTCGAACATGGTGTTCAGTTATAGACAATCCATGACTAGCACAGAAGTCCAACAACAAACAACCACTCTGGTTTAGATCAGGAGGCCGTTCCTCCCAATCACGCCTCCATGTGTCTCCATCATTACCCACGTGCGCGTTGAAGTCCCCCCCAGCAGAACTATGGAGTCCCCAACTGGAGCCCCCATGCAGGACTCCACTCAAGGTCTCCAAGAAGGCCGAATACTCTGAACTCTTGTTTGGTGCATATGCACAAACAACAGTCAGAGTTTTCCCCCCACAACCCGCAGGCGTAGGGAGGCGACCCTCTCGCCCACCGGGTTAAACTCCAACGTAGCGGCGCCAGCCGGGGGCTTGTGAGTATCCCCACACCCGCCCCGGCGCCTCACACCCTGGGCAACTCCGGAGAAGAAAAGAGTCCAACCCCTATCCAGGAGTATGGTTCCAGAACCAAGACTGTGCGTAGAGGTAAGCCCCACCAGATCTAACCGGTAGCGCTCCACCTCCCGCACAAGTTCCGGCTCCTTCCCCCACAGAGAGGTGACATTCCACGTCCCCCAGAGCCAGCCTCTGCTGCCCGGGTCTGGTCCGTCGAGGCCCCTGACCTTCACTGCCACCCATGTGGCAGCGCACCCGACCCCAGCGGTTCCTCCCACAGGTGGTGGGCCCATGGGATGGAGGGATGTCCGCCACGTAGCTTTTTCGGGCTGTGCCCGACCGGGCTCCGTGGCAAACCCCGCCACCAGACGCTCGCTGACGAGCCCTCCATCTGGGCCTGGCTCCAGACGGGGGCCCCGGGCTTCCTCCGGGCAGGGTCACTTCATCCCTTCCTCGATTTTTCATAGGATTTTTTAACCATTCTTTGTCTGGCCCCTCACCTGAGACCACTTTGCCTTGGGAGACCCTACCAGGAGCACAAAGCTCCAGACAACACAGCCCTCAGGTTCATAGGGACACACAAACCTCTCCACCACGATAAGGTGATGGTTCCCGAAGGAAATTTTAGAAGAACAATTATGTGCATTCACACTACCGCACACGTGTACCACCGGGATCCATTGGTACAGATCTTCTGCTCGAAGCCTCTGGCCGGTGAAGGGACATCATCAGTGGGGAACGTTGAACGAGTTTGCGGGTGGAAAACTAACGTTAGCCGGCCTCCTGTTCCATCAATCCTGCTTGCAAGTGTCCACTCATTAGACAACAAATTGGACTACATCCAACTTCAACGAAACTCCCAACGCGAGTTCAGAGACTGCTGTGTTTTTGTTGTTGTGGAAACAATTGCTGTATTGGACTATCCAGCTAGCTACCAGGCCGGCTGCTCCGTCGCCGGGTAAGACTAGCTAATGGAGGTGTGCTGTGTTAACACGGACTGCCTGATGCAGAAATGGGGGTGCTTGTAGCCAACTAACTGCCGGTGGAGTTTGTGACTGTTAAATGCCGACCATTCTACATTACACGCAAATTTGTATACTCGGTGATACAGCCCACCAAGCGCTAATGCTAGTAGCTATGTGTTAGCTGAACTTTACAGAGCATATCATGTGTGTGCACTAAATGTAGCCTGTTTCGTATGTCGTTTTTATATAATGTCGTTATATAATGTCGTTTTCATATAATGTCGTTTTCATATATTTTAATTGTGTAACCACTTGAGCCACGGTGAAACGTTGTTTCGTGTATATGGTTGAAACGACAATAAAACACACCAAAGTTGAGTTGACTGTCTCACTGTCTGTCTGTAAACGGTAGGTGTGGCTTGGGGGTAGACACTAAAGCAGCGAAGCAAGTACATTCTGGGATTTGGTGTCTTTCATCCACATGAGAAAAAAACACATTTTCTGGCTTTTCTCGGCCTAGAAGCAACCAATTTCTAAAAATACTTTCAAATTTCTACTACATAAGTGACACAATTTAAAGATATATTCATCTTTCCAACGGTGAAATATCCCTTTAAATAACCTCCTGCAACTGGGAACATCCTCAGCTGTTCCCAGTTGCTCTAACCATCACCTGCAGAGAGAGCACAGACAGCTGAATCACACAGCAAACTCAAGATGACACCATCCATTCATATCACGTTAGAATCTCATGTTCATTCTTGACTTTAGAAACAGCAAAACAATCTCTTCACAACGTCCATCCAGTAGCTGTTGTTGAACTTTTAATCATATCACATACTTTTCCTCAGCAGATGTTATTAAAATATGTATTTTTAAATTCCCATTCCTCTCAGCATTTGTGAGACTTCTTGTCCACGTTGGCTTAGAAGTTAAAATATTCCATGAGAACTGGGTCAACTCCGTCTGCTGAGGAAGATCATGTAATTGGATCCAAAGCTCTGAGACAAGACAAGACAGAGTAAAAATGCGTCAGATTCTGAGACGAGACCGACACCTTCAAAGAGGGGTCTTGAGACCAAGACTGATATTGAGTACTACAACACTGGCCTCAGCCTTCTATAAAGACTCATTACTGCTTTACTTTGTGAAATCTTCACATTACAAACACCCAAACATGTCATACCTGCATTAATAATAATATTACTAATCACTGAGACCATATTACCAAACTGGAAAGAAAGAACAAAACTGTCCACAAGTCACAGGATTAGTTTACTACCAGACTTTTCAATATCCTCTCCATGTGAATATGTAAATATGTAGGTCCATGCTGTCAGCACTGAGGGGGAAACAGCATGACATGTTGAGGACAGCTACAGTTCACTGACTCTGTGTGTTTGCATATGTGTCCTGCCTCTCTGCTCCCAGCCGTTAAGAGGCCAGTGTTGATCAATTAAAACATACAGAGTATACAAAATACAATATACAATATACAATACTTCAACGGGGCAAGTACCAGCAGATCATTTCTATAGATAATAGAGCAACAGAGCAAATCCCCAGTTCACTGATGCAGTCATTCTGTGTTTAATGCCTGTTTGGCATAAGGAATAAAATACTTCTTGTATAAGTTCCAGCTGGTCCTGGGAAGCCTAAATAAAATATTTTGAAAGATTTGTCAAGAAGTCAAAGTGTTACTGAAACATCCTAATCAATACTCTGATCAAGTGATTGATCAATTGATGAACAGCATCATCAGAGTAATCCAAGTCCCTGTTGGAGTCAGTCAGAGCATTTCCATAGAGAGCCACTTTGCATCAGCAGCACCATGCTCCAGTGCTCTGGGAGAGTTTATAGTCCTGAGAGTTGAACACTGGATGACTGACAGCTGTCCTTCATGACAACAGAAGACACAGAAATCCTCTTCATCAAAAACATGACTTTGATCTCCGTCCTCATCTGGACTCTCCTCTGCTGCTGCTTCACAGGTAAAGTCCAGAGAATCAAACTCCTCTCCTCTATCAACATCCGTCCCTCTGAAATTAAGCCGACTAAACCGTGACGCTGCTTTATGTTTTTGTCTCTGTGTCCTCAGAGTCCAGAGGCCAGGTCACAGTGACTCAGCCTGGAGCAGTGAGCTCTGCTCTGGGAGGCTCCGTCTCCATCAGCTGTAGGACCAGTCAGA
This sequence comes from Sander vitreus, assembly GCF_031162955.1. Classification (NCBI taxonomy): domain Eukaryota; kingdom Metazoa; phylum Chordata; class Actinopteri; order Perciformes; family Percidae; genus Sander; species Sander vitreus. The sequence goes on from NW_027595821.1 coordinate 6,408, forward strand.
ATGTTTATAGTGCATTCTACGATTTTTTAGCATGGTACCAAAAGAGAGATGGAGAAACTCCTAAATTGCTCATTTATGGTGCTACTGAGCGAGAAACAGGGATTCCAGATCGTTTTACAGGCAGTGGATCAAACTCTGACTTCACTCTGACCATCAGTGGAGTCCAGACTGAAGATGCAGCAGTTTACTACTGTCAGAGTTATCACTATATCAACAGTCAATGTGTTCACACAGTGAAAAAGCGTCGTACAAAAACCTCCCTCAGTCAGACTGAACAGAAACTGAACTGACTGCTGCAGCTGGAAGCTACTGCAGAGACTGATACACTTCACTGAGGACACACACACACACACACACACACCTCATTCATTTGATAATAAATACTACAGAGTTGACTTTCTGTGTTGATAATCAGAAGTTAAATTCACATCACTACAGTTGTGTTTCCAAAGATTCAGGAGACAATAGAAACAGTGGAGATCTTGTACCTCCATGATTTATTTCATTGTAAATTGAACTCCTGGTTTCTTCCATCAAGAAATGCATCATCTCGTCATCTCAGACTTCTCATCTCAGAGTCACACGTCATCAGATCAGCAGCAGGTGTTCTTGCTCCACTCACTCCTCTTTTACATGTACAGAAAAGTTACATCCACAGTTTGGAGTTCATGAAAATATTTTACTTCAGTAAATGCTCTTACCAAGAGAAATAAAAGACACAAGCATTTAAACACTTCATCCAAACTACAAGAACTACAGAACATATATTCTGACCTGCTCATATGTGTGGAGCTGTGCAGATAATTCTGTTTTTATGTACCGACACTTATGCTGTCCCCCAAATATAGTGGACGTGAATTATGTTCATAGTGATCAATTCCAACAATTAGTTTTGAAATATTTTAAAGCAACTTCCTTTGTAGAAATAATGTCCAGGGGTCTCATTTATAAACGTGGCGTACGCACAAAACGGGGCTGAAAATGTGCGTACGCCACTTCCCACGCAAAGGTTGTGATTTATAAAAAACTAACTTGACGGGAGAATGTGCGGTCCTCCACCAAACTCTGACCCATGCGTACGCACATTTTGGAGACAATGGGAATTGGCGACGCAGATGGTGAGGTGGTGATCATGAAGATTAAATCCAGCAATGTTATTTGCACTTGTACTGAGTGATACTTGTTCCATAAACACCTTGTAAAATCCAACTCAAATCTTAAATGAAAATTTGTTATTAATATTTAATCGGTGCTGTCTCACCGTCACATTGTCCTCTACGGAGCGCAGGAGGAGGAGATGGCCCGACTCCATGGAATACAGGATAGCATCAAATACCCTAGCATTAGATAACTGCAGAACACAGTGTAAATAACTAAATATCTGTCTTTAATACTGTGCATGTATCATCAAATGTCAAAGTCTGGAAATACAGCCGTTAAGCTCTCACACAATCGTTACACTTAATGTCCTCGTTATCAGTCTGAACTTTAATACTGTTCATAACAAAAAAACCTGAATGAAGAAAAGTGTGTTTGCCTATTAGACTTTTCGTCTTTAAACTGTATCTCGGGGTGAGGGATACCACTAGTTGATGCTGTGATTTTGGCAAGGTGTTAACAATCACAAATTGTTGTAAACATAGAAATACTGCGGTGACCCCCGTGCTTAATGCTGAATGATGGCACTGCTGGCCCTGCAGGAGGACTACAGTGATGGAAGAATCAGGAGAGAAAGAGACTTCAGGGACCATGACGATGACTGGCTAATATTCAGATTTAGATTCCCTAAAGCTGAGCTCTTGGATCTATGTACTGAATTGGGTCCAGTAGAGAGGACAACGCGCCGGAACCGTGCCATCCCGGTCCATCCCGGTCCAAATACAGGTCCTCGCCACTCTGGGGGAAACCGGCTGTTTCCAGAGGGAAAAGTCAGACAGCTAAGTGTTGTTTTATTTTTATAAATATTATATATAATCTTCAACTTTATCACTAAAGCTTTTTGGATATAATATATAGTTCTGTTAAATCTAGGTGTGGTGAATAGAAGCTGTCCCCGAGTGCCGTAATGTCTGCTGTTTTGGACGTATTATTAATATAGGTAGTCTCGTTTACCTACACTGTGCAAGAACAGGACAAAATTATAATTCAATTTGCAGCAATTCACCAGCGTCTGAGTAGAGTTTTGCTTTTTCCCAGCCAGTCGTCAGGATTCGGAGACGAAAGAACAACTGCCAGGGTCATTAACATACTGATCAGCATTCACGAGGTGCTTTACGTTGAGTATTTATGGTTAAAAATGGGCGTGTACAGGGCGGGATAAGAGGCTGATCCACGTACGCACACTTGTGGGTAATCTCTGATTTATAAAGAGAACATTGCTTACAGATGTGCGTCTGCACGGTTTTATAAATCTGAAGTTTTTTTACCGAACGCCATTTTTGTCTTTTGGCCGTACGTACACTTTTAGTAAGGATCCTACGGACAGTTTTATAAATGAGACCCCTGGTTACTTTGGAAACTCCACAGACTTCACTATCAACAGTTTTTCACCGGAACTACTTTCTATCAAAGAAATAGACCCTATCAAACCCACTGTGATGTGGCAGTTATGGACAGTGCCACTACACCAAAAATAAAAAGTGTTATATTCAAAACAAGTCAAAGGTTTTCTATAAGACATGACATCACTTGTTATACCAAGAATCTTTTAAAGTCTTTGTGACAAAGAGTGAGAAAGACCATTAATCATCTGAAACAGAATTAACAAACATTACATTTCAAAACTGCAACATGATTTTTATTAACCTGTTTGATGTCACTTTAATGAATATTCTCATCTTCTCTCTTCCCTTTAGATTTGAAGGAGCTGAATATGTTAAGCTGCAGAAAAGAGACAATCTGGAGAAAAAAGTAAAACAATGTTGAAGTTTATTGGTCTCCAGGAACTTTTAGTTTTGTGTTTAAATCCAGAAAGTTTATTGCAGTTGGTTGTAATGACTTGTTCCTCTGTGTCACACATTGTTCATGTTTGTCAGGGCTTGTTTGAGGGAAACAGATGTTTTGCATTAGGGCTGATTACTGAAATGTCGACATACTCAAACAAGTGTTCTCTCATTCTCTGTCAACCCTGAAAAAAAGATCTTACATCAATAAAACAAGATCCTTGTTGGTATATGGTATATGGTTATATCATGAATAATTTATAAAGTCAGTGTTCTCAGCACTGAAGAGGAAACACCCTGTCCCTGTTGGAGTCAGTCAGAGCATTTCCATAGAGAGCCACTTTGCATCAGCAGCACCATGCTCCAGTGCTCTGGGAGAGTTTATAGTCCTGAGAGTTGAACACTGGATGACTGACAGCTGTCCTTCATGACAACAGAAGACACAGAAATCCTCCTCATCAAAAACATGACTTTGATCTCCGTCCTCATCTGGACTCTCCTCTGCTGCTGCTTCACAGGTAAAGTCCAGAGAATCAAACTCCTCTCCTCTATCAACATCCGTCCCTCTGAAATGAAGCCGACTAAACCGTGACGCTGCTTTATGTTTTTGTCTCTGTATCCTCAGAGTCCAGAGGCCAGGTCACAGTGACTCAGCCTGGAGCAGTGAGCTCTGCTCTGGGAGGCTCCGTCTCCATCAGCTGTAGGACCAGTCAGGATATTTATAGTTCTAGCTGTTTAGCCTGGTACCAACAGAGAGATGGAGAAACTCCTAAACTGCTAATTTACTAGTACTAGCACTCGACAATCAGGGATTCCAGATCGTTTTACAGGCAGTGGATCAAACTCTGACTTCACTCTGACCATCAGTGGAGTCCAGACTGAAGATGCAGCAGTTTACTACTGTCAGAGTTTTCACTATCCCAACAGTCAGTATGTGTTCACACAGTGAAAAAGCGTCGTACAAAAACCTCCCTCAGTCAGACTGAACAGAAACTGAACTGACTGCTGCAGCTGGAAGCTACTGCAGAGACTGATACACTTCACTGAGGACACACACACACACACACACACACACACACACACACACACACACACACACACACACACCTCATTCATTTGATAATAAATACTACAGAGTTGACTTTCTGTGTTGATAATCAGAAGTTAAATTCACATCACTACAGTTGTGTTTCCAAAGATTCAGGAGACAATAGAAACAGTGGAGATCTTGTACCTCCATGATTTATTTCATTGTAAATTGAACTCCTGGTTTCTTCCATCAAGAAATGCATCATCTCGTCATCTCAGACTTCTCATCTCAGAGTCACACGTCATCAGATCAGCAGCAGGTGTTCTTGCTCCACTCACTCCTCTTTTACATGTACAGAAAAGTTACATCCACAGTTTGGAGTTCATGAAAATATTTTACTTCAGTAAATGCTCTTACCAAGAGAAATAAAAGACACAAGCATTTAAACACTTCATCCAAACTACAAGAACTACAGAACATATATTCTGACCTGCTCATATGTGTGGAGCCGTGCAGATAATTCTGTTTTTATGTACCGACACTTATGCTGTCCCCCAAATGTAGTGGACGTGAATTATGTTCATAGTGATCAATTCCAACAATTAGTTTTGAAATATTTTAAAGCAACTTCCTTTGTAGAAATAATGTCCAGGGGTCTCATTTATAAACGTGGCGTACGCACAAAACGGGGCTGAAAATGTGCGTACGCCACTTCCCACGCAAAGGTTGTGATTTATAAAAAACTAACTTGACGGGAGAATGTGCGGTCCTCCACCAAACTCTGACCCATGCGTACGCACATTTTGGAGACAATGGGAATTGGCGACGCAGATGGTGAGGTGGTGATCATGAAGATTAAATCCAGCAATGTTATTTGCACTTGTACTGAGTGATACTTGTTCCATAAACACCTTGTAAAATCCAACTCAAATCTTAAATGAAAATTTGTTATTAATATTTAATCGGTGCTGTCTCACCGTCACATTGTCCTCTACGGAGCGCAGGAGGAGGAGATGGCCCGACTCCATGGAATACAGGATAGCATCAAATACCCTAGCATTAGATAACTGCAGAACACAGTGTAAATAACTAAATATCTGTCTTTAATACTGTGCATGTATCATCAAATGTCAAAGTCTGGAAATACAGCCGTTAAGCTCTCACACA
>NW_027595822.1:0-11185 GCF_031162955.1 Sander vitreus
ATTCTCGCTGACGTGGGCCATACTAATTTTCTGAACACGCCCGATCTCGTCCGATCTCGGAAGCTAAGCAGGGTCGGGCCGGGTCAGTGCTCTTGACGGGAGACCGCCTCTGGGAATACCCGGGCTGTAAGCTTTTCTTTTTCCGCCAGCAGAGGGACGCGTAGTAATGGTCAATGAAGCAGCAAAACACCGCCTCACTTTTCTGAGTCACTAGGATGCCACTCTCTGTTCAACAAAGCTGAAAGCACACTGAATTGCCATTCCTTTAACCCTTTCTTTGAACAGAGATTGAGTGAGCTTTAGAAAAATAAAGACAGTGGCTTTGCAAAGCTTCTATCTTCACTATCGCCAGAGGGCGCTACTCCTCGCTGGAGACAGAGCTGACAAGGAAAACTGTACGGAGGGTGCAACTCTCTCTTTTGGAAGCAACATCTTTAATTAAAACTAAAAATAAACAACCTCACAGTGTTCAACACTCAAGTAGGAGTTCATGCACTTTGACCATGAATTCTTGTTCTTGTTTCAAGATTGTGCCGATCTGGATAGTTTTGAAATCAAAGAGATCTACATTTGTGATCATGCAAATTTACGGAAGACGACAGGTCACTCAAGTCTGAGTAAAGGTAAAGTTCAAAAAGAATTGAGAAATAATTACAGTAATGAAAAATAAACATGGAAATACATACATGTAAGAATACATATAGCAACAGGCTAAATGAATGAATAAATATGGAACAAAACAAAATGGGAAAAGAATGCTTAAAAATACAGCAGTAAGCTAATTACATAGATACCGAGAGAGAGCAAAGCAATTCAACTTGTTGGTTCGAAGATGAATGTAGTTGATCTACCAGTGAGAGCTTACTGCAAATGTATAGGTGCACTACTAGTGTGATTACATGTAGCTGAGTACTCCTCAACCCAAACCGCTGCCTTTCAACAGTTTTGAGAACCTCTGGGGTTCATCAGTCTTTGGCTCAGCTTGAGCTTTCACTCGGCACACTCTCGCTACGGGCCATACTCACTCCTGAACGCGCCCGATTCGCCCGAGCTCGGAAGTTTACAGGGTCGGGCCGGGTCAGCACTTTCGGATGGGAGACCGCCTGGGAATACTCCGGTGCTGCCAGGCTTTTTCTTTCCGTCAGCAGAGGGCGCTTAGGTAATGGTCACTGAAGCATAGCAAAACACTGTCTTTCATTTTCTGAGCTCACTCAGATGCCACTTTCTGTTCAACAAAAGGGTTGAAAACACACTCGAAATCTGCCATTCCTTTAACCCTTTCTTTGAACAGAGATTGAGTGAGCTTAGAAAATAAAGACAGTGGTTTGCAGCTTCATTTCAATTATCGCCAGAGGGCGCTACTCCTCCTTTGCTGGAGACAGAGCTGACAAGGAAACTGTATCGGAGGGTGCAACTGGAAGCAACATCTTTAATTAAAACTAAAATAAACACCTCACAGTGTTCAACAATTCAAGTGAGGGAGTTCATGCACTTTGACCATGAATTCTTTGTTCTTGTTCTTCAAGATTGTGCCGATTCTGGATAGTTTTGAAAATCAAAGATATCTACATTTTGGATCATGCAAATTTACTTGAAGACGACAAGTCACTCAAGTCTGAGTAGAAGGTAAAAGTTCAAAAGAATTGAGAAATAATTACAGTAATGAAAAATAAAACATGGAAATACATACATGTAAGAATACATATAGCAACAGGCTAAAATGAATGAATAAATATGGAACAAAACAAAATGAAAGCACCGCTTTAAAAATACAGCAGCAGTGTTAATTGCTGTGCACCGAGAGAGAGCAAAAAAGCACTCAACTTGTTGGTTCGAAGATGAATGTAGTTGAACTACCAGAGAGCTACGTGCATAAATGGCAGCACTACTAGTGTGATTACATGTAGTTGAGTACTCAACCCCAAACTGCAGCGTCCTTTCAACAGTTTTGAGAACCTCCTGGGGTTCATCGTCTTTTAAATAGCTTGTTTTCCTACTTGGCACACCAAGCTACGGCCATACCACACCTCGAACACGCCCGATCTCGTCCGGGATCTCGGAAGCGCACAGGGTCGGCCGGGCCAGTACTTGACAGACCGCCTGGGAATACCCGTGCTGTGCTTTTCTTTCCGTCAAAGCAGAGGGCGTTAGTAATGGTCAGTCGAAGCAAAGCAAACACTGTCTTCATTTTCTCTGAGGCTCACTAGCTGCCACTTTCTGTCTCAACAAAGGCTGAAAACAGACTGAATTGCCATTCCTTTAACTCCTTTTCTTTGAACAGAGATTGAGTGAGCTTAGAAAAATAAAGCACAGTGGTTTGCAAAGCTTCATTTCACCATCGCCAGAGTGGCGCTTACCTCCTTCCTTGCTGGAGACAGAGCTGACAAGGAAACTGTACGGAGGATGCAACTGGAAGCAACATCTTTATCAAACTAAAATAAACAACCTCACAGTGTTCAACAATTCAAGTAGGAGTTCATGCATTCTGACCATGAATTCTTTGTTCTTGTTCTTCAAGATTGTGCCGATCTGGATAGTTTTGAAATCAAAGATATCTACATTTTGGATCATGCAAAATTTACAGTAGATTTCGCACAAGTCACTCAAGTCTCGAGTAAAGGTAAAGTTCAAAAAGAATTGAGAAATAATTACAGTAATGAAAATAAACATGGAAATACATACATGTAAGAATACATATAGCAACAGGCTAAATGAATGAATAAATATGGAACAAAACAAATGAAAGAATGCTTAAAAATACAGCAGTGTTAATTACAGTATCGAAAAAAGAGAGCAAAAAAGCAATTCAACTTGTTGGCTCAAGATGAAATGTAGTTGAACTACCAGAGAGCTGCACAATGTATAGGTGCACTACTAGTGTGATTACATGTAGTTGAGTACTCCTCAACCCCAAACTGCCTCTTCAACAGTTTTGAGAACCTCTGGGGTTCATCGCCTTTAAATAGCTTGTTTTCACTTGGTACACTCGCTACGCCATACTACCCTGAACACGCCCGATCTCGTCCGATCTCGGAAGCTAAGCAGGGTCGGGCCGGGTCAGTACTTGGATGGGAGACCGCCTGGGAATACCCGGTGCTGTAAGCTTTCTTTCTTTCCCAGCAGAGGGCGCTTGAGGCAAGACTTGGTGCAGCAAAGCAAAACACTGTCTTCTAGCTTTCTGATCTCACTAGATGCCACTTTCTGTCTCAACAAAGGCTGAAAACACACTGAATTGCCATTCCTTTAACCCTTTCTTTGAACAGAGATTGCCATCTAGTGAGCTTAGAAAATAAAGACAGTGGTTTGCAAAGCTTCATTTCACCATCGCCAGAGGGCGCTACTCCTCCTTTGCTGGAGACAGAGCTGACAAGGAAACTGTACGGAGGATGCAACTTTTTTTTGGAAGCAACATCTTTAATTAAAACTAAAATAAACAACCTCACAGTGTTCAACAATTCAAGTAGGAGTTCATGCACTTTGACCATGAATTCTTTGTTCTTGTTCTTCAAGATTGTGCCGATCTGGATAGTTTTGAAATCAAAGATATCTACATTTTGGATCATGCAAATTTACTGAAGATCTACAAGTCACTCAAGTCTGAGTAAAGGTAAAGTTCAAAAGAATTGAGAAATAATTACAGTAATGAAAAAATAAACATGGAAATACATACATGTAAGAATACATATAGCAACAGGCTAAATGAATGAATAAATATGGAACAAAACAAATGAAATAATGCTTAAAAATACAGCAGTGTTAATTACAGTACCGAAAAAAAGAGAGCAAAAAAAGCAATTCAACTTGTTGGTTCGAAGATGAATGTAGTTGAACTACCAGAGAGCTACTGCAAAATGTATAGGTGCACTACTAGTGTGATTACATGTAGTTGAGTACTCCTCAACCCCCAAACTGCGCTCTTCAACAGTTTTGAGAACCTCTGGGGTTCATCGCCTTTAAATAGCTTGTTTTCACTTGGTACACTCGCTACGGCCATACCACCCTGAACACGCCCGATCTCGTCCGATCTCGGAAGCTAAGCAGGGTCTGGCCGGGTCAGTACTTGGATGGGAGAACTCCTGGGAGCAGAGGGCGCTAGTAATGGTCAAATGAAGCTTCGCAAAACACTGTCTTCATTTTCTGAGCTCACTAGATGCCACTTTCTGTTCAACAAAGGGTTGAAAACACACTGAATTGCCATTCCTTTAACCCTTTTCTTTGAACAGAGATTGCCATCTAGTGAGCTTAGAAAATAAAGACAGTGGTTTGCAAAGCTTCATTTCACCATCGCCAGAGGGCGCTACTCCTCCTTTGCTGGAGACAGAGCTGACAAGGAAACTGTACGGAGGATGCAACTGGAAGCAACATCTTTAATTAAAACTAAAATAAACAACCTCACAGTGTTCAACAATTCAAGTAGGAGTTCATGCACTTTGACCATGAATTCTTTGTTCTTGTTCTTCAAGATTGTGCCGATCTGGATAGTTTTGAAATCAAAGATATCTACATTTTGGATCATGCAAATTTACGGAAGACGACAAGTCACTCAAGTCTGAGTAAAGGTAAAGTTCAAAAGAATTGAGAAATAATTACAGTAATGAAAAAATAAACATGGAAATACATACATGTAAGAATACATATAGCAACAGGCTAAATGAATGAATAAATATGGAACAAAACAAATGAAAGAATGCTTAAAAATACAGCAGTGTTAATTACAGTACCGAAAAAAAGAGAGCAAAAAAAGCAATTCAACTTGTTGGTTCGAAGATGAATGTAGTTGAACTACCAGAGAGCTACTGCAAAATGTATAGGTGCACTACTAGTGTGATTACATGTAGTTGAGTACTCCTCAACCCCAAACTGCGTCTTCAACAGTTTTGAGAACCTCTGGGGGTTCATCGTCTTTAAATAGCTTGTTTTCACTTGGTACACTCGCTACGGCCATACCACCCTGAACACGCCCGATCTCGTCCGATCTCGGAAGCTAAGCAGGGTCGGGCCGGGTCAGTACTTGGATGGGAGACCGCCTGGGAATACCCGGTGCTGTGTTTTTCTTTTCCGTCAGCAGAGGGCGCTAGTAATGGTCAAATGAAGCAAAGCAAAACACTGTCTTCATTTTTCTGAGCTCACTAGATGCCACTTTCTGTTCAACAAAGGGTTGAAAACACACTGAATTGCCATTCCTTTAACCCTTTTCTTTGAACAGAGATTGCCATCTAGTGAGCTTAGAAAAATAAAGACAGTGGTTTGCAAAGCTTCATTTCACCATCGCCAGAGGGCGCTACTCCTCCTTTGCTGGAGACAGAGCTGACAAGGAAACTGTACGGAGGATGCAACTTTTTTTTTGGAAGCAACATCTTTAATTAAAACTAAAATAAACAACCTCACAGTGTTCAACAATTCAAGTAGGAGTTCATGCACTTTGACCATGAATTCTTTGTTCTTGTTCTTCAAGATTGTGCCGATCTGGATAGTTTTGAAATCAAAGATATCTACATTTTGGATCATGCAAATTTACGGAAGACGACAAGTCACTCAAGTCTGAGTAAAGGTAAAGTTCAAAAGAATTGAGAAATAATTACAGTAATGAAAAAAATAAACATGGAAATACATACATGTAAGAATACATATAGCAACAGGCTAAATGAATGAATAAATATGGAACAAAACAAATGAAAGAATGCTTAAAAATACAGCAGTGTTAATTACACTACCGAAAAAAAAGAGAGCAAAAAAAAGCAATTCAACTTGTTGGTTCGAAGATGAATGTAGTTGAACTACCAGAGAGCTACTGCAAAATGTATAGGTGCACTACTAGTGTGATTACATGTAGTTGAGTACTCCTCAACCCCAAACTGCGTCTTCAACAGTTTTGAGAACCTCTGGGGTTCATCGTCTTTAAATAGCTTGTTTTCACTTGGTACACTCGCTTACGGCCATACCTCCCTGAACACGCCCGATCTCGTCCGATCTTGGAAGCTAAGCAGGGTCGGGCCGGGTCAGTACTTGGATGGGAGACCGCCTGGGAATACCCGGTGCTGTAAGCTTTTCTTTTCCGTCAGCAGAGGGCGCTAGTAATGGTCAAATGAAGCAAAGCAAAACACTGTCTTCATTTTCTGAGCTCACTAGATGCCACTTTCTGTTCAACAAAGGGTTGAAAACACACTGAATTGCCATTCCTTTAACCCTTTTCTTTGAACAGAGATTGAGTGAGCTTAGAAAATAAAGACAGTGGTTTGCAAAGCTTCATTTCACCATCGCCAGAGGGCGCTACTCCTCCTTTGCTGGAGACAGAGCTGAAAAGGAAACTGTACGGAGGATGCAACTTTTTTTTTTGGAAGCAACATCTTTAATTAAAACTAAAATAAACAACCTCACAGTGTTCAACACCAAGTAGGAGTTCATGCACTTTGACCATGAATTGATTTGTTCTTGTTCTTCAAGATTGTGCCGATCTGGATAGTTTTGAAATCAAAGATATCTACATTTTTTGGATCATGCAAATTTACGGAAGACTCTACAAGTCACTCAAGTCTGAGTAAAGGTAAAGTTCAAAAGAATTGAGAAATAATTACAGTAATGAAAAAATAAACATGGAAATACATACATGTAAGAATACATATAGCAACAGGCTAAAATGAATGAATAAATATGGAACAAAACAAATGAAAGAATGCTTAAAAATACAGCAGTGTTAATTATAGTACCGAAAAAAGAGAGCAAAAAAGCAATTCAACTTGTTGGTTCAAGATGAATGTAGTTGAACTACCAGAGAGCTACTGCAAAATGTATAGGTGCACTACTAGTGTGATTACATGTAGTTGAGTACTCCTCAACCCCAAACTGCGTCTTCAACAGTTTTGAGAACCTCTGGGGTTCATCGTCTTTAAATAGCTTGTTTTCACTTGGTACACTCGCCACGCCATACCACCCTGAACACGCCCCGATCTGCCGGATCTCGGAAGCTGGCAGGGTCGGGCCGGTCAGTACTTGGATGGGAGACCGCCTGGGAATACCCGGTGCTGTAAGTTTTTCTTTCCGTCAGCAGAGGGCGCTAGTAATGGTCAAATGAAGCAAAGCAAACACTGTCTTCATTTTCTGAGCTCACTAGATGCCACTTTCTGTTCAACAAAGGGTTGAAAAACACACTGAATTGCCATTCCTTTAACCTTTCTTTGAACGTGAGATTGAGCGAGCTGAAAAAGTAAAGACAGTGGTTTGCAAAGCTTCATTTCAATTATCGCCAGAGGGCGCACTCCTCCTTTTGCTGGAGACAGAGCTGACAAGGAAACTGTACCGAGGATGCAACTGGAAGCAACATCTTTAATTAAAACTAAAATAAACAACCTCACAGTGTTCAACAATTCAAGTAGGAGTTCATGCACTTTGACCATGAATTCTTTGTTCTTGTTCTTCAAGATTGTGCCGATCTGGATAGTTTTGAAATCAAAGATATCTACATTTTGGATCATGCAAATTTACGTGAAGATCTGACAAGTCACTCAAGTCTGAGTAAAGGTAAAGTTCAAAAGAATTGAGAAATAATTACAGTAATGAAAAATAAACATGGAAATACATACATGTAAGAATACATATAGCAACAGGCTAAATGAATGAATAAATATGGAACAAAACAAATGAAAGAATGCTTAAAAAATACAGCAGTGTTAATTACAGTACCGAAAAAAAGAGAGCAAAAAAGCAATTCAACTTGTTGGTTCGAAGATGAATGTAGTTGAACTACCAGAGAGCTACTGCAAAATGTATAGGTGCACTACTAGTGTGATTACATGTAGTTGAGTACTCCTCAACCCCAAACTGCGTTTCAACAGTTTTGAGAACCTCTGGGGTTCATCGCCTTTAAATAGCTTGTTTTCACTTTGGTACACTCGCTACGGCCATACCATTCCTGAACACGCCCGATCTCGGAAGCCGCAGGGTCGGGCCGGGCCGGGCATTTCTGGATGGGAGACCGCCTGGGAATACCCGGCGCTGTAAGCTTTTCTTTCCACAGCAGAGGGCTGGTAATGGTCAATGCGAAAGCAAAGCAAAACACTGTCTTCATTTTCTGAGCTCACCAGATGCCACTTTCTGTTCAACAAAGGGTTGAAAACACACTGAATTGCCATTCCTTTAACCCTTTCTTTGAACAGAGACAGCTTACCCAGTGAGCTTAGAAAATAAAGACAGTGGTTTGCAAAGCTTCATTTCACACTATCGCCAGAGGGCGCTACTCCTCCTTTGCTGGAGACAGAGCTGAAGGAAACTGTACGGAGGATGCAACTTTTTTTTGAAGCAACATCTTTAATTAAAACTAAAATAAACAACCTCACAGTGTTCAACAATTCAAGTAGGAGTTCATGCACTTGACCATGAATTTTTGTTCTTGTTCTTCAAGATTGTGCCGATCTGGATAGTTTTTGAAATCAAAGATATCTACATTTTGATCATGCAAATTTACGGAAGACGACAAGTCACCAAGTCTGAGTAAAGGTAAAGTTCAAAAGAATTGAGAAATAATTACAGTAATGAAAAAATAAACATGGAAATACATACATGTAAGAATACATATAGCAACAGGCTAAATGAATGAATAAATATGGAACAAAACAAAATGAAAGAATGCTTTAAAAATACAGCAGTGTTAATTACAGTACCGAAAAAAAGAGAGCAAAAAAGCAATTCAACTTGTTGGTTCGAAGATGAATGTAGTTGAACTACCAGAGAGCTACTGCAAATGTATAGGTGCACTACTAGTGTGATTACATGTAGTTGAGTACTCCCTCAACCCCAAACTGCGTCTTCAACAGTTTTGAGAACTCCTCTGGGGTTCATCGCCTTTTAAATAGCTTGTTTTCACTTGGTACACTCGCTACGCCATACCACCCTGAACACGCCTGACTCTCGCCCGATCTCGGAAGCTAGGCAGGGTCGGGCCGGGTCAGTACTTGATGGGAGACCGCCCTGGGAATACCCGTGCTGTGTTTTTCTTTCCGTCAGCAGAGGGGAGCGCTAGTAATGGTCAATGAAGCAAAGCAAAACACTGTCTTCATTTTTTCTGAGCTCACTAGATGCCACTTTCTGTTCAACAAAGGTTGAAAACACACTGAATTGCCATTCCTTTAACCCTTTTCTTTGAACAGAGATTGCCATCTATTGAGCTTAGAAAAATAAAGACAGTGGTTTGCAAAGCTTCATTTCACCATCGCCAGAGGGCGCTACCCTCCTTTGCTGAGACAGAGCTGACAAGGAAACTGCACGGAGGATGCAAACTGGAAGCAACATCTTTAATTAAAACTAAAACAAACAACCTCACAGTGTTCAACAATTCAAGCAGGAGTTCATGACTTTGACCATGAATTGAATATTCTTTGTTCTTCAAGATTATGCCAATCTGATAGTTTTGAAATCAGAGATATCTACATTTTGATCATGCAAATTTACGTGAAGACGACAAGTCGCACCAAGTCTGAGTAAAGGTAAAGTTCAAAAGAATTGAGAAATAATTACAGTAATGAAAAATAAACATGGAAATACATACATGTAAGAATACATATAGCAACAGGCTAAATGAATGAATAAATATGGAACAAAACAAATGAAAGAATGCTTAAAAATACAGCAGTGCTACTACAGTACCGAGAGAGATGCAGCACAATTGAACTTGTTGGTCTCGAAGATGAATGTAGTTGAACTACAAGAGAGCTACTGCAAATGTATAGGTGCACTACTAGTGTGATTACATGTAGTTGAGTACTTTCAACCCCAAACTGCGTCTTCAACAGTTTTGAGAACCCTCTGGGGTTCATCGCTTTTAAATAGCTTGTTTTCACTGTGAGTACACTCTCGCTTTACGCAGCACACCACCTCTGAACACGCCCGATCTCGCTGTCCGATCTCGAAGCTGGGCAGGGTCGGGCCGGGTCAGTACTTGGACGGGAGACCGCCTGGGAATACAAAAGGTGTGCTTTTCTTTTTCCATCAGCAGAGGAGCGCGGGGTACGGTCACATGAAGCAAAGCAAAACACTGTCCTCAGCTTTTCTGAGCTCACTAGATGCCACTTTTCGCTCAACAAAGGGCTGAAAACACACTGAATTGCCATAGTCCCTTTAACCCTCTTTCTTGAACAGAGATCGCCATCTATTGAGCGTAGGTGTCAGAGAGTGGTTTGCAAAGCTTGATCTCACCATCGCCAGAGGGCGCATACCCTCCCTTTGCTGGCAGAGAGCTGACAAAGGAAACTGCACGAGGATCAACTGAAGCTAACATCTTGAATGTAAACTGAAAACAAACAACCTCACAGTGTTCAACAATTCAAGGAGGAGTTCATGCACTTTGACCATTAGAATCTTGAAATATCTTTCGCTCTTCAAGATTAAGTGCCAATCTGGATAGTTTTGAAATCATGAGATATCTCCATTTTGGATCATGCAAATTCTAAATGACGAACTATGTCACCCAAGTCTGAGTAAAAGGTGAAGTTCAAAAGACTGAGAAATACTACGGTAATGAAAAAATAGTCATGGAAAGACATACATGTAAGAATACATTACAGCAACAGGCTAAATTGGAAATGAATAAATATGTGAAACAAAATAAATGAAAGAATGCTCAAAACACAGCAGTGTTAGATCACAGTACCGATATAGAGAGCAAAAAAGCAATCTCAACTTGTTGGTTCGAAAGACGAATGCAGCTGAACTACCAGAGAGCCACTGCAAATGTGTATAGGGTGCACTACTTATGTGATTACATGTAGTTTTGAGTACTCCTCTGCAAACTGCGGCCTTCAACAGTTTTGAGAACTGGCCCATCGCGTCTAAACAGCTTTGTTTTCTCACTTAGGTACGCCGCTATCGGCCACACTCACCCTGAACACGCCCGACCGGAAGCTGGGCAGGGTCGGGCCGGGTCAGTACTTTGGAGTGGGAGACCGTCCGACTCGGTGCCAAGCTTTTCTTTCCGTCAGCAGAGGGCGCTTAGTACGTGGGTCAAATAGCAAAGCTAGCAAACACTGTCTTCATTTTCTCTGAGCTCACTAGATGCCGTACTTTTCTGTTCAAATACCAAAGGCTGAAAACACACTGAATTGCCATTCCTTTAACCTCCTCTTTCGAACAGAGATTGAGTGAGCTTAGAAAATAAAAACAGTGGTTTGCAAGCTTCATTTCACCATCGCCAGAG
>NW_027595823.1:0-11250 GCF_031162955.1 Sander vitreus
CTTGTTCTTCAAGATTATGCCAATCTGGATAGTTTTGAAGATATCTACATTTTGGACTTGCAATTTATGGAAGATCTACAAGTCACTCAAGTCTGAGTAAAGGTAAAGTTCAAAAGAATTGAGAAATAATTACAGTAATGAAAAAATAAACATGGAAATACATACATGTAAGAATACATATAGCAACAGGCTAAATGAATGAATAAATATGGAACAAAACAAATGAAAGAATGCTTAAAAAATACAGCAGTGTTAATTACAGTACCGAAAAAAAAGAGAGCAAAAAGCAATTCAACTTGTTGGTTCAAGATGAATGTAGTTGAACTACCAGAGAGCTACTGCAAAATGTATAGGTGCACTACTAGTGTGATTACATGTAGTTGAGTACTCTCAACCCCAAACTGCGTCTTTCAACAGTTTTGAGAACCTCTGGGGTTCATCGTCTTTAAATAGCTTGTTTTCACTTGGTACACTCGCTTACGGCCATACTCACCCTGAACACGCCCGATCTCGTCCGATCTCGGAAGCTAAGCAGGGTCGGGTCAGTGGTCAGTACTTGGATGGGAGACCGCCTGGGAATACCCGGTGCTGTAAGCTTTTTCTTTTTCCGTCAGCAGAGGGCTGCTAGTAATGGTCAGCAATGAAGCAAAGCAAAACACTGTCTTCATTTTCTGAGCTCACTAGATGCCACTTTCTGTTCAACAAAGGGTTGAAAACACACTGAATTGCCATTCCTTTAACCCTTTTCTTTGAACATAGATTGAGTGAGCTTAGAAAATAAAGACAGTGGTTTGCAAAGCTTCATTTCACCATCGCCAGAGGGCGCTACTCCTCCTTTGCTGGAGACAGAGCTGACAAGGAAACTGTACGGAGGATGCAACTTTTTTTTTGGAAGCAACATCTTTAATTAAAACTAAAATAAACAACCTCACAGTGTTCAACAATTCAAGTAGGAGTTCATGCACTTTGACCATGAATTCTTTGTTCTTGTTCTTCAAGATTGTGCCGATCTGGATAGTTTTGAAATCAAAGATATCTACATTTTGGATCATGCAAATTTACGGAAGATCGACAAGTCACTCAAGTCTGAGTAAAGGTAAAGTTCAAAAGAATTGAGAAATAATTACAGTAATGAAAAAATAAACATGGAAATACATACATGTAAGAATACATATAGCAACAGGCTAAATGAATGAATAAATATGGAACAAAACAAATGAAAGAATGCTTAAAAATACAGCAGTGTTAATTACAGTACCGAAAAAAAGAGAGCAAAAAAGCAATTCAACTTGTTGGTTCGAAGATGAATGTAGTTGAACTACCAGAGAGCTACTGCAAAATGTATAGGTGCACTACTAGTGTGATTACATGTAGTTGAGTACTCCTCAACCCCAAACTGCGTCTTCAACAGTTTTGAGAACCTCTGGGGTTCATCGCCTTTAAATAGCTTGTTTTCACTTGGTACACTCGCCACGGCCATACCACCCTGAACACGCCCGATCTCGTCCGATCTCGGAAGCTAAGCAGGGTCGGGCCGGGTCAGTACTTGGATGGGAGACCGCCTGGGAATACCCGGTGCTGTAAGCTTTTTCTTTCCGTCAGCAGAGGGCGCTAGTAATGGTCAATGAAGCAAAGCAAAACACTGTCTTCATTTTCTGAGCTCACTAGATGCCACTTTCTGTTCAACAAAGGGTTGAAAACACACTGAATTGCCATTCCTTTAACCCTTTTCTTTGAACAGAGATTGCCATCTAGTGAGCTTAGAAAATAAAGACAGTGGTTTGCAAAGCTTCATTTCACCATCGCCAGAGGGCGCTACTCCTCCTTTGCTGGAGACAGAGCTGACAAGGAAACTGTACGGAGGATGCAACTGGAAGCAACATCTTTAATTAAAACTAAAATAAACAACCTCACAGTGTTCAACAATTCAAGTAGGAGTTCATGCACTTTGACCATGAATTCTTTGTTCTTGTTCTTCAAGATTGTGCCGATCTGGATAGTTTTGAAATCAAAGATATCTACATTTTGGATCATGCAAATTTACGGAAGACTACAAGTCACTCAAGTCTGAGTAAAGGTAAAGTTCAAAAGAATTGAGAAATAATTACAGTAATGAAAAAATAAACATGGAAATACATACATGTAAGAATACATATAGCAACAGGCTAAATGAATGAATAAATATGGAACAAAACAAATGAAAGAATGCTTAAAAATACAGCAGTGTTAATTACAGTACCGAAAAAAAAGAGAGCAAAAAAGCAATCCAACTTGTTGGTTCGAAGATGAATGTAGTTGAACTACCAGAGAGCTACTGCAAAATGTATAGGTGCACTACTAGTGTGATTACATGTAGTTGAGTACTCCTCAACCCCCAAACTGCGCTCTTCAACAGTTTTGAGAACCTCTGGGGTTCATCGTCTTTAAATAGCTTGTTTTCACTTGGTACACTCGCTTACGGCCATACCACTCCTGAACACGCCCCGATCTCGTCCCGATCTCGGAAGCTAAGCAGGGTCGGGCCGGGTCAGTACTTGATGGGAGACCGCCTGGGAATACCCGGTGCTGTAAGCTTTTCTTTTCCGTCAGCAGAGGGCGCTAGTAATGGTCAAATGAAGCAAAGCAAAACACTGTCTTCATTTTCTGAGCTCACTAGATGCCACTTTCTGTTCAACAAAGGGTTGAAAACACACTGAATTGCCATTCCTTTAACCCTTTTCTTTGAACATAGATTGAGTGAGCTTAGAAAATAAAGACAGTGGTTTGCAAAGCTTCATTTCACCATCGCCAGAGGGCGCTACTCCTCCTTTGCTGGAGACAGAGCTGACAAGGAAACTGTACGGAGGATGCAACTTTTTTTTTGGAAGCAACATCTTTAATTAAAACTAAAATAAACAACCTCACAGTGTTCAACAATTCAAGTAGGAGTTCATGCACTTTGACCATGAATTCTTTGTTCTTGTTCTTCAAGATTGTGCCGATCTGGATAGTTTTGAAATCAAAGATATCTACATTTTGGATCATGCAAATTTACGGAAGACGACAAGTCACTCAAGTCTGAGTAAAGGTAAAGTTCAAAAGAATTGAGAAATAATTACAGTAATGAAAAAATAAACATGGAAATACATACATGTAAGAATACATATAGCAACAGGCTAAATGAATGAATAAATATGGAACAAAACAAATGAAAGAATGCTTAAAAATACAGCAGTGTTAATTACAGTACCGAAAAAAAGAGAGCAAAAAAGCAATTCAACTTGTTGGTTCGAAGATGAATGTAGTTGAACTACCAGAGAGCTACTGCAAAATGTATAGGTGCACTACTAGTGTGATTACATGTAGTTGAGTACTCCTCAACCCCAAACTGCGTCTTCAACAGTTTTGAGAACCTCTGGGGTTCATCGTCTTTAAATAGCTTGTTTTCACTTGGTACACTCCGCTTACGGCCATACCACTCTGAACACGCCCGATCTCGTCCGATCTCGGAAGCTAAGCAGGGTCGGGCCGGGTCAGTACTTGATGGGAGACCGCCTGGGAATACCCGGTGCTGTAAGCTTTTTCTTTTTCCGTCAGCAGAGGGCGCTAGTAATGGTCAAATGAAGCAAAGCAAAACACTGTCTTCATTTTCTGAGCTCACTAGATGCCACTTTCTGTTCAACAAAGGGTTGAAAACACACTGAATTGCCATTCCTTTAACCCTTTTCTTTGAACAGAGATTGCCATCTAGTGAGCTTAGAAAATAAAGACAGTGGTTTGCAAAGCTTCATTTCACCATCGCCAGAGGGCGCTACCCTCCTTTGCTGGAGACAGAGCTGACAAGGAAACTGTACGGAGGATGCAACTTTTTTTTGGAAGCAACATCTTTAATTAAAACTAAAATAAACAACCTCACAGTGTTCAACAATTCAAGTAGGAGTTCATGCACTTTGACCATGAATTCTTTGTTCTTGTTCTTCAAGATTGTGCCGATCTGGATAGTTTTGAAATCAAAGATATCTACATTTTGGATCATGCAAATTTACGGAAGACGACAAGTCACTCAAGTCTGAGTAAAGGTAAAGTTCAAAAGAATTGAGAAATAATTACAGTAATGAAAAAAATAAACATGGAAATACATACATGTAAGAATACATATAGCAACAGGCTAAATGAATGAATAAATATGGAACAAAACAAATGAAAGAATGCTTAAAAATACAGCAGTGTTAATTACAGTACCGAAAAAAAGAGAGCAAAAAAAGCAATTCAACTTGTTGGTTCGAAGATGAATGTAGTTGAACTACCAGAGAGCTACTGCAAAATGTATAGGTGCACTACTAGTGTGATTACATGTAGTTGAGTACTCCTCAACCCCAAACTGCGTCTTTCAACAGTTTTGAGAACCTCTGGGGTCTCATCGTCTTTAAATAGCTTGTTTTCACTTGGTACACTCGCTACGGCCATACCACTCTGAACACGCCCGATCTCGTCCGATCTCGGAAGCTGAGCAGGGTCGGGCCGGGTCAGTACTTGGATGGGAGACCGCCTGGGAATACCCGGTGCTGTAAGCTTTTCTTTTCCGTCAGCAGAGGGCGCTTAGTAATGGTCAATGAAGCAAAGCAAAACACTGTCTTCATTTTCTGAGCTCACTAGATGCCACTTTCTGTTCAACAAAGGGTTGAAAACACACTGAATTGCCATTCCTTTAACCCTTTTCTTTGAACAGAGATTGCCATCTAGTGAGCTTAGAAAATAAAGACAGTGGTTTGCAAAGCTTCATTTCACTATCGCCAGAGGGCGCTACTCCTCCTTTGCTGGAGACAGAGCTGACAAGGAAACTGTACGGAGGATGCAACTGGAAGCAACATCTTTAATTAAAACTAAAATAAACAACCTCACAGTGTTCAACAATTCAAGTAGGAGTTCATGCACTTTGACCATGAATTCTTTGTTCTTGTTCTTCAAGATTGTGCCGATCTGGATAGTTTTGAAATCAAAGATATCTACATTTTGGATCATGCAAATTTACGGAAGACGACAAGTCACTCAAGTCTGAGTAAAGGTAAAGTTCAAAAGAATTGAGAAATAATTACAGTAATGAAAAAATAAACATGGAAATACATACATGTAAGAATACATATAGCAACAGGCTAAATGAATGAATAAATATGGAACAAAACAAATGAAAGAATGCTTAAAAATACAGCAGTGTTAATTACAGTACCGAAAAAAAGAGCAAAAAAGCAATCCAACTTGTTGGTTCGAAGATGAATGTAGTTGAACTACCAGAGAGCTACTGCAAAATGTATAGGTGCACTACTAGTGTGATTACATGTAGTTGAGTACTCCTCAACCCCAAACTGCGTCTTCAACAGTTTTGAGAACCTCTGGGGGTTCATCGCCTTTAAATAGCTTGTTTTCACTTGGTACACTCGCTACGGCCATACCACTCCTGAACACGCCCGATCTCGTCCCGATCTCGGAAGCTAAGCAGGGTCGGGCCGGGTCAGTACTTGGATGGGAGACCGCCTGGGAATACCCGGTGCTGTGTTTTTCTTTTCCGTCAGCAGAGGGCGCTAGTAATGGTCAAATGAAGCAAAGCAAAACACTGTCTTCATTTTCTGAGCTCACTAGATGCCACTTTCTGTTCAACAAAGGGTTGAAAACACACTGAATTGCCATTCCTTTAACCCTTTTCTTTGAACAGAGATTGCCATCTAGTGAGCTTAGAAAAATAAAGACAGTGGTTTGCAAAGCTTCATTTCACCATCGCCAGAGGGCGCTACTCCTCCTTTGCTGGAGACAGAGCTGACAAGGAAACTGTACGGAGGATGCAACTTTTTTTTTGGAAGCAACATCTTTAATTAAAACTAAAATAAACAACCTCACAGTGTTCAACAATTCAAGTAGGAGTTCATGCACTTTGACCATGAATTCTTTGTTCTTGTTCTTCAAGATTGTGCCGATCTGGATAGTTTTGAAATCAAAGATATCTACATTTTGGATCATGCAAATTTACGGAAGATCTACAAGTCACTCAAGTCTGAGTAAAGGTAAAGTTCAAAAGAATTGAGAAATAATTACAGTAATGAAAAAATAAACATGGAAATACATACATGTAAGAATACATATAGCAACAGGCTAAATGAATGAATAAATATGGAACAAAACAAATGAAAGAATGCTTAAAAATACAGCAGTGTTAATTACAGTACCGAAAAAAAGAGAGCAAAAAAGCAATTCAACTTGTTGGTTCGAAGATGAATGTAGTTGAACTACCAGAGAGCTACTGCAAAATGTATAGGTGCACTACTAGTGTGATTACATGTAGTTGAGTACTCCTCAACCCCAAACTGCGTCTTCAACAGTTTTGAGAACCTCTGGGGTTCATCGCCTTTAAATAGCTTGTTTTCACTTGGTACACTCGCTACGGCCATACCACTCCTGAACACGCCCGATCTCGTCCGATCTCGGAAGCTAAGCAGGGTCGGGCCGGGTCAGTACTTGGATGGGAGACCGCCTGGGAATACCCGGTGCTGTAAGCTTTTTCTTTTCCGTCAGCAGAGGGCGCTAGTAATGGTCAAATGAAGCAGCAAAACACTGTCTTCATTTTCTGAGCTCACTAGATGCCACTTTCTGTTCAACAAAGGGTTGAAAACACACTGAATTGCCATTCCTTTAACCCTTTTCTTTGAACAGAGATTGCCATCTAGTGAGCTTAGAAAAT
The DNA here is from genome assembly GCF_031162955.1 of Sander vitreus. NCBI lineage: Eukaryota > Metazoa > Chordata > Actinopteri > Perciformes > Percidae > Sander > Sander vitreus. The sequence goes on from NW_027595823.1 coordinate 6,710, forward strand.
AAAGACAGTGGTTTGCAAAGCTTCATTTCACTATCGCCAGAGGGCGCTACTCCTCCTTTGCTGGAGACAGAGCTGACAAGGAAACTGTACGGAGGATGCAACTTTTTTTTTGGAAGCAACATCTTTAATTAAAACTAAAATAAACAACCTCACAGTGTTCAACAATTCAAGTAGGAGTTCATGCACTTTGACCATGAATTCTTTGTTCTTGTTCTTCAAGATTGTGCCGATCTGGATAGTTTTGAAATCAAAGATATCTACATTTTGGATCATGCAAATTTACGGAAGATCGACAAGTCACTCAAGTCTGAGTAAAGGTAAAGTTCAAAAGAATTGAGAAATAATTACAGTAATGAAAAAATAAACATGGAAATACATACATGTAAGAATACATATAGCAACAGGCTAAATGAATGAATAAATATGGAACAAAACAAATGAAAGAATGCTTAAAAATACAGCAGTGTTAATTACAGTACCGAAAAAAAGAGAGCAAAAAAAGCAATTCAACTTGTTGGTTCGAAGATGAATGTAGTTGAACTACCAGAGAGCTACTGCAAAATGTATAGGTGCACTACTAGTGTGATTACATGTAGTTGAGTACTCCTCAACCCCCAAACTGCGCCTTTCAACAGTTTTGAGAACCTCTGGGGTTCATCGCCTTTAAATAGCTTGTTTTCACTTGGTACACTCGCTACGGCCATACCACCCTGAACACGCCCGATCTCGTCCGATCTCGGAAGCTAAGCAGGGTCGGGCCGGGTCAGTACTTGGATGGGAGACCGCCTGGGAATACCCGGTGCTGTAGCTTTTCTTTTTCCGTCAGCAGAGGGCGCTAGTAATGGTCAAATGAAGCAGCAAAACACTGTCTTCATTTTTCTGAGCTCACTAGATGCCACTTTCTGTTCAACAAAGGGTTGAAAACACACTGAATTGCCATTCCTTAACCCTTTTCTTTGAACAGAGATTGAGTGAGCTTAGAAAATAAAGACAGTGGTTTGCAAAGCTTCATTTCACTATCGCCAGAGGGCGCTACTCCTCCTTTGCTGGAGACAGAGCTGACAAGGAAACTGTACGGAGGATGCAACTTTTTTTTTGGAAGCAACATCTTTAATTAAAACTAAAATAAACAACCTCACAGTGTTCAACAATTCAAGTAGGAGTTCATGCACTTTGACCATGAATTCTTTGTTCTTGTTCTTCAAGATTGTGCCGATCTGGATAGTTTTGAAATCAAAGATATCTACATTTTGGATCATGCAAATTTACGGAAGATCGACAAGTCACTCAAGTCTGAGTAAAGGTAAAGTTCAAAAGAATTGAGAAATAATTACAGTAATGAAAAAATAAACATGGAAATACATACATGTAAGAATACATATAGCAACAGGCTAAATGAATGAATAAATATGGAACAAAACAAATGAAAGAATGCTTAAAAATACAGCAGTGTTAATTACAGTACCGAAAAAAAGAGAGCAAAAAAGCAATTCAACTTGTTGGTTCGAAGATGAATGTAGTTGAACTACCAGAGAGCTACTGCAAAATGTATAGGTGCACTACTAGTGTGATTACATGTAGTTGAGTACTCCTCAACCCCAAACTGCGCTCTTCAACAGTTTTGAGAACCTCTGGGGTTCATCGTCTTTAAATAGCTTGTTTTCACTTGGTACACTCGCTACGGCCATACCACCCTGAACACGCCCGATCTCGTCCGATCTCGGAAGCTAAGCAGGGTCGGGCCGGGTCAGTACTTGGATGGGAGACCGCCTGGGAATACCCGGTGCTGTGTTTTTCTTTTCCGTCAGCAGAGGGCGCTAGTAATGGTCAAATGAAGCAAAGCAAAACACTGTCTTCATTTTCTGAGCTCACTAGATGCCACTTTCTGTTCAACAAAGGGTTGAAAACACACTGAATTGCCATTCCTTTAACCCTTTTCTTTGAACAGAGATTGAGTGAGCTTAGAAAATAAAGACAGTGGTTTGCAAAGCTTCATTTCACCATCGCCAGAGGGCGCTACTCCTCCTTTGCTGGAGACAGAGCTGACAAGGAAACTGTACGGAGGATGCAACTTTTTTTTTTGGAAGCAACATCTTTAATTAAAACTAAAATAAACAACCTCACAGTGTTCAACAATTCAAGTAGGAGTTCATGCACTTTGACCATGAATTCTTTGTTCTTGTTCTTCAAGATTGTGCCGATCTGGATAGTTTTGAAATCAAAGATATCTACATTTTTGGATCATGCAAATTTACGGAAGACGACAAGTCACTCAAGTCTGAGTAAAGGTAAAGTTCAAAAGAATTGAGAAATAATTACAGTAATGAAAAAATAAACATGGAAATACATACATGTAAGAATACATATAGCAACAGGCTAAATGAATGAATAAATATGGAACAAAACAAATGAAAGAATGCTTAAAAAATACAGCAGTGTTAATTACAGTACCGAAAAAAAAGAGCAAAAAAGCAATTCAACTTGTTGGTTCGAAGATGAATGTAGTTGAACTACCAGAGAGCTACTGCAAAATGTATAGGTGCACTACTAGTGTGATTACATGTAGTTGAGTACTCTCAACCCCAAACTGCGTCTTCAACAGTTTTGAGAACCTCTGGGGTTCATCGTCTTTAAATAGCTTGTTTTCACTTGGTACACTCGCTACGGCCATACCACTCCTGAACACGCCCGATCTCGTCCGATCTCGGAAGCTAAGCAGGGTCGGGCCGGGTCAGTACTTGGATGGGAGACCGCCTGGGAATACCCGGTGCTGTGCTTTTTCTTTCCGTCAGCAGAGGGCGTTAGTAATGGTCAAATGAAGCAAAGCAAAACACTGTCTTCATTTTCTGAGCTCACTAGATGCCACTTTCTGTTCAACAAAGGGTTGAAAACACACTGAATTGCCATTCCTTTAACCCTTTTCTTTGAACATAGATTGAGTGAGCTTAGAAAATAAAGACAGTGGTTTGCAAAGCTTCATTTCACCATCGCCAGAGGGCGCTACTCCTCCTTTGCTGGAGACAGAGCTGACAAGGAAACTGTACGGAGGATGCAACTTTTTTTTTGGAAGCAACATCTTTAATTAAAACTAAAATAAACAACCTCACAGTGTTCAACAATTCAAGTAGGAGTTCATGCACTTTGACCATGAATTCTTTGTTCTTGTTCTTCAAGATTGTGCCGATCTGGATAGTTTTGAAATCAAAGATATCTACATTTTGGATCATGCAAATTTACTGAAGATCTACAAGTCACTCAAGTCTGAGTAAAGGTAAAGTTCAAAAGAATTGAGAAATAATTACAGTAATGAAAAAAATAAACATGGAAATACATACATGTAAGAATACATATAGCAACAGGCTAAATGAATGAATAAATATGGAACAAAACAAATGAAAGAATGCTTAAAAATACAGCAGTGTTAATTACAGTACCGAAAAAAGAGAGCAAAAAAGCAATTCAACTTGTTGGTTCAAGATGAATGTAGTTGAACTACCAGAGAGCTACTGCAAAATGTATAGGTGCACTACTAGTGTGATTACATGTAGTTGAGTACTCCTCAACCCCAAACTGCGTCTTCAACAGTTTTGAGAACCTCTGGGGTTCATCGTCTTTAAATAGCTTGTTTTCACTTGGTACACTCGCTACGGCCATACCACCCTGAACACGCCCGATCTCGTCCGATCTCGGAAGCTAAGCAGGGTCGGGCCGGGTCAGTACTTGGATGGGAGACCGCCTGGGAATACCCGGTGCTGTGTTTTTCTTTCCGTCAGCAGAGGGCGCTAGTAATGGTCAAATGAAGCAAAGCAAAACACTGTCTTCATTTTCTGAGCTCACTAGATGCCACTTTCTGTTCAACAAAGGGTTGAAAAACACACTGAATTGCCATTCCTTTAACCCTTTTCTTTGAACAGAGATTGCAAAGTGAGCTTAGAAAATAAAGACAGTGGTTTGCAAAGCTTCATTTCACTCATCGCCAGAGGGCGCTACTCTCCTTTGCTGGAGACAGAGCTGACAAGGAAACTGTACGGAGGATGCAACTGGAAGCAACATCTTTAATTAAAACTAAAATAAACAACCTCACAGTGTTCAACAATTCAAGTAGGAGTTCATGCACTTTGACCATGAATTCTTTGTTCTTGTTCTTCAAGATTGTGCCGATCTGGATAGTTTTGAAATCAAAGATATCTACATTTTGGATCATGCAAATTTACGGAAGACGACATGTCACTCAAGTCTGAGTAAAGGTAAAGTTCAAAAGAATTGAGAAATAATTACAGTAATGAAAAAATAAACATGGAAATACATACATGTAAGAATACATATAGCAACAGGCTAAATGAATGAATAAATATGGAACAAAACAAATGAAAGAATGCTTAAAAATACAGCAGTGTTAATTACAGTACCGAAAAAAAGAGAGCAAAAAAAGCAATTCAACTTGTTGGTTCGAAGATGAATGTAGTTGAACTACCAGAGAGCTACTGCAAAATGTATAGGTGCACTACTAGTGTGATTACATGTAGTTGAGTACTCCTCAA
>NW_027595824.1:0-11262 GCF_031162955.1 Sander vitreus
TGTAATGTCTTGACATGCCACATATGTGTACCATGTTTCGCTAGGTCTACGCAAACGCACTCGCAGGCTCCAATTTTTAAAGTTGTGTAGGGGGCGCTAACGAGCTCATTTTTTTGCGCTATTCCAAACTCTTAAAAATACGTAAATTTTCACTCAGGCTTGATGCGACCGCCAATTTTGGTGGAGTTTGAGCATGTTAAGCTCCTCAAAAGGGCAATTAATTTGCTGAAGAATAATAATTCCTTCAGTTTCACAGGGCTTTTAGCACTACACGATGCTCGGGCCCTAAATATTGGGGAGGACAAACAGGCTCAGGAACTCCTGAAAGTACACCTTCCACACCAGCCCAAGGAACTTTGAAAGATGGAAGGGTCATCAGATCATTAGAATTTTGCATTGGTTTATAAAAGTCAGTGAGGTGAGCAAGGCAATTCAAATTATAACCTGTCATATTCTGTGTTGTTTCACTCTTTTTGACTGAAAAATGCTTTAACAAAAGTTTTTTTAAACTCATAACGCTAATGTTGACTGATGTTTTTTGTCTAAATGTGCACATTTGTTTTCACTGTTGTCACTCCATATGGCTCTCTGGTCCAGCAGCTGCATATAACTCAACTCAAGCACCTGTTTGGTCCAAGATAGTTTCTTGCTACATCATGATATATGACCATGGGGGCAAGTCCAAGCTATTATTGCTGACCAGACTGCAATTGTAACCAGATCAATATATACATTACTCTGATTATACCTGTCTGGATGGCCCACGATCTGCAACGATATTTGTATGTTTGGCCGATTCACTCTGCGAGTGAATACGTAAAAAAAACTGAATCTGATAATCTATTATGAATGATAATCTTAAATAAATAATCTTAGCAGCGAGGTTCAGGTTCATCCTAACAAGACATAGGAGACTGTGGTGTTGGGAATTAGGAAGGTACTTAGCAATTATCAAGGACATTTTATCAATATACATATTATTTTAATTTTTTATTTTTTATTGAAGATTTTCCATGACAAACAAATAAACAAAGTGTGTCGATGCTTCCTTTTAGCCATGGCCATGATCTGTCCCTACCCAAGAAGCTTGACTAAAGCTTAACCAGAAATAAACCATAGAGGTGGCACATTGGAAAAAAAATGCTCATATGAGTTGTTTATGCAACATATGGACAACTTGGGACAGACAAACAACCTTTGGTGTTTATTTAGCTACAAAGAAGGAAAATGACTCACTAAATACATAAAACAGAGGGAATTGGCTTTTACTATTACTGCAGTTAGATGTAATTCTGGAGATGTTTTCACAGCAACTGTAGATATTAAAGCTTTAGTGCGTAACCTTTGATGATTAATGAGCGTCCGTTACATTCAAGCCATTGCCAAAAGAATTGCTACAAAGATGATTAAGACTATCAGCTCTACAAAACTCTCTGTACTTCTTAGTATGGCTATGTTCAATAGATTGTGTCGTCCAGCGACTTTTGCACGCTGAAACTTGAGTGAAGATAATTAATAATGAATGCTATCTCTCCAGAGTGCATCATATTTCACCTTGTGCTTAATAATTTCCACGCAAAATCTGAGTTTACCGGTAACACAACAGTGCAAGCCGCACACAGCTGTCTCTCTCTCTCAATCCTGTAAGTCAGTGAGCAGTGACTTTATCAATTTACTAACTTTTATTAACTTCTGTTCAATATTTAATGGTACACTTTTGGCACAGCTGCCTGAAGGAAACCCATTTCATTCTCCAACTGATCTACCTAAATGACTCTGCTTGAAAGTAGAAAAAAGTCAGTTTAATCTCTAATTATAAGATTGACTGCTAAGTTCGCTCTTGTAATATCCCACTGTTATGTATTTTTTAAACTAAGTTGCTTCCCTGAAAACTCAGACTGTCCATGCTGTTAATTCTCTTTTTCCTGGTTAAACGACAACTCAGTCAAAGTGCTACACTTGGTGTAGGGCACCACTCAAAATTGCAGCCAGTAGCGCTGTTCTCAAAGTTTAAATTATTTAAACTTTGACCTTGTTACCGCTGACCTTTCAAGCCACAACCATGAAAGGAGCTAGCTAAAAGCAATGATGACGTATACCTGCACTGCGCTTTGCCAAAGTGCCAGCACTATGATCTGCGCCTGCCTCGTGGTTTTACCTCTGATCATGTGTGAGCAACGTACAGCAGCTCCTCAGCAGCCTAGCAAAGCTGGCGGCTGTGCCTCATTCTCTTATTCAGCTACAGTGGTAATAACTACTCCTGTCACCTTGTGTATGAAAGCTTTCCGCTGTGCACTACCTGTATCATAGGTCCTCTAAATGTTTTCTAGTGTCTAACTGTATGGCTGTTTCTGGCCAGATATGAAGGTGTGGCCCGGGCTCTAAAGGAGTGTGATGCGCAACTGGAGGCTCAGTGTCAGACCCACATAGAGCAGCTGCAGAAGGCTGAGAAACACATTGTCAAACTACAGGGAAGGTGAAAGTTCTGAAGCTGCACAGGTATGCTGCATACAGAAAAATCATCAGGAGGCATTGAAAAGAAAGATGAGACAATCCAGAGGTGAGACAAACACTAATGAAAAAAGACTAGTTAGACTGGTTAATATAAATATGTGCGTAGTGCATGTGTCAGTCACCACCAGCTGTGAACTGCTATATAAACAGTTGACCGGAGATTTGTGTTTGTGTGTTATCTACCAGGTACAAGGAACAACTGTGTGCTGGTTTAAAGAGAGAACGGGCCTTAGAACAGATGCAAGTCCAGGTTGAGCTGGAGTGCCAGAGAAGATGTGAGGACATGAAGGCCCAACACTACTTTTGCTAGTGGGCAGCTAATCCAAGACCTGACCCAGGCCAGAGACCAGGTATGCCCCCATACATTACAAAAAATGCTTTTCTTACTTAGCATTTTTGTCTCGTTTCCAGTCCAAATATCAACAAAAAAAAAAATCTTACATCAAGATGCATTTACTAAACAAGTATGAAACAACACCTCAAAATTAAGTGATTTTTGCTTAAAACAAGCTACATATCTGCCAATGGGGTAAGAAAAAATAATTGTTTTAGATTTAGCTTGTTTTTAAGCAACATCAAAAAAACAAAATCACTTAATTTTTAGTTTTTTTTCAGAAAAACAAGACATCATTTCTTATGCCATTTCACTTGTCTAGTAAATGTATCTTGAATTAAGAATATTTAGATATTTGACCTGGAAACAAGTAAGATACTAAGTAAGAAAATAATTTTTTTCAGTGATAATGTTTGCTTATTCACACACTATGGTACAACAGCAGCTTACCTGTGTCTTTCACATTGAGACCATTAGTCTCTTCACAACTGGGTCCTGGCTCTGTTTCTGACACTAAATGACATTTTTACATTTATTTCTCACAACAAATATCCCCTTTTACAAAGCTTTCAAATCAAGTCAAGTCAGTTTCATTAATGTATTGCTGAATCATCAGGTATCAAGCCACAAAAGCTGTGGATTAATCCTAGTTTAGCAAGCAACGTGAACAGGAGTTTTAAGAAAATACAAAAGAACAGTTCCTCATTACAATGTGGACCTGTTTTAATCAGTAAAATGAAGACTGCATGACTTTGCGCATGAAGCATTAATTCATTCATGGAGTACTGCATGAACTATCAGTAATGTACAAGGATTAATAGTATCTCATGCATGACTTAATGCAGGAACAGTACATTAATTAATGCATCAAGAACTCCAGAACTCCAAACTCTTCATATCATAAGTTAATATAACCCCTAACTTTAAGAGCACCAACATTTGTCACCCTATAAATGATCAAGTCTGTTACAACTAACAACTCTGCAGGCACATATCTGGTATCACAGCTAAACATATGCTGTTGGGAACTCCAATCATGTTTAAAAGTAATAAGTTAGCGTTTTCATTTCAAGCTATAAAGTTGTTCCCCAAAATTCGTACAATCATCATGATTTCTGATTCTTCAAAAAAACTGACCAGTTACAGCAGTGTACATATATTCTGAAGAATTGTAGTGTGGTAATCATTGTTAAGTAAACATTACTTCTTCATGTTTGTGGCCCTTCAAATAAAGTGCTGACCTGGTCCATCTTTAACATTAATAAATAAGATATGATTAATGTGAACTGGGTCAGGGTCCAGAGGCAGAAATGGAACCACCTTTGTCGCTATGCTTGTTTGATACTGTACTCTATAATGATATGAATACTAAAGTGTAATGTTGGTCTTTATCAGGCTAACGCCGAGCTAAAGGAGAAAGAACAAGGTCTGCAGGACTTGACTGTCTTACTACATTCTGTTAAAACAGAGAGAGACCAGGCAGTACAGGTAAGAATACATCCACCTTACACTCTGCAGACTAATAGAGCCATTAAAAGGTGCTAACATGTTAACCAAATGCACAATGGTGCTGGCCTGATGAAAATGGAATCCGCTATACTGATCATTAATCCTCAACATTTAGTGGGTCTTTACATAGTTAGATTGTGTGGTGAACTAACAGACAGGCATGTTCTTGTTTTCACACAAACACAGAATATCTGACCATGTATGATGTACCAATTCCAGTCACAGAATGAGCAGGACTTAGAGAAATTGTATAATGCCAGGATAAATCCCCCGAGGTGTATAAAAGACATCCTTAGATTAGACACAATCAAAGCGAATAATGATCAATCTCTAAATAGTGAGAGAAACAGGGACAGCATTACTGAAAACATAGGCGATCTGTTTTAAGATAAGAAAACAGCAAAAAATATGATAGAAACCAGATATGTTCTTTTAGTTTATATCTTTTTAGGTAGATTAGATATTGTTTTACTCTGCTATAATAATTTTGTGATATTATCATTAGGCCTACACCCACTGTACTCCATCCTGGCCTCCCCCTCCCTCTAAATTTGGTCTTCCAAATGTGAGATCCCTGTGAAAAAAATCTGTCAAGATTATTACTATAAATTGGTTCTTTATTCCTGAGTCATGGCTTTCTGCTAATGACCTCTCAAGGGGTGGACTGGGACAAAGAAATTCAGCCCTGGCACTGTAGCCACACCAACATTACCACGCCCATGCAGCCCCACCCACGGATACGTGCATTCACGCCGCACCCATGACGCTGCGACAGCCCCCTAACCCCTAACCCACATTTTAAAAAAAATGCTATAAAATTGAATAAAACACCCATAAATTGGGATTTGTTATGTGGGGCTCTCCCTAGGGAGTCCAGGGGACATTTTTTTGAAAAAATAAACCATTAAATGGCACTTTCTGGAGAGTTTTGTGCAAAGAAATGGAGAAATTGAGTCTTACATGATATGTGCAAAACTGCAAGGTTAAGAGCCTATACTTTGCATTGTTTTTGCATTCACTAATTACATTTGTGTACAGATGGTGAAATAATATAAGCAGTACCTTATGTAACAGATTTTTAAACATTTAATGTAACTGGCAAACAATGCTTACTACTTTTTAAAGAGCACACGTTTATAAAAAATGTACACATACTGCCTGTTTATGCCGCTTTTATGCTGTTACTGTCATTCTCTACAGTATGTTGTTCTTTGTTGTCACTGTCTGTCTGTTCGATTGTCCGTATTTCTCTCTGTTGACACTGTACATATTGTTTGTCTGGTTCTCCATCTTTTCATCCGTTTTAACACTGTAACTCTGCAATTTAAATGTTTTTTATGGCTGTCTGTGATTATACTTAAGGGTTTTTCCTTGCTCAGAATTGGTCTTTGAGGGAACACATAAACAGAGAGGTCTGGGGGTCCTCCCCCAGGAAATTTTGAGGATAAAAGACTGTCAATATTTATTGCAAGGAAATCACAAAATTCTGGTGGCAGGTAACAATTCAAAATACAAAATATAATGGAATATTATTATATTCAGCAGTCCAGTAAGGGGGCTTTCACATCCAGGACATGGGCCAGATACTGACAACACTTGACCCCAAAGTCCAGTTGTTTAATTAGCATGAACAGGGCTTTATGGTCATTTTTTCCCCAAGGAGCATGTTTTGCTCCCAAGTTGAAAAATGTAGGATTGACTTAGGCTACTTAATCAGTGATGTTGAATATAGCCTACAGTGTAACGGTCCACCACAGTTCATACATACATGTGAACCGCGGTTTAACCTACATAGTGTAAAACTAAACACTACGTAAATGGGGAACAGCAGAAGAGACGGAGCAAAACGACGCTGCTTGTTCAGGGTTTTCATGTGTACTCCTACAGGCCTACACTTTGCATCAGGCGTTCAAACCAACTGCACCGAATTAGACTACTATTTAACGCGATAACGAGACGTTTGTAACCGGTAATGAAACTATCAATTTAAAGGAGAATTCCGGCCAATTTTTACTTTAATCTTGATCGCTATAGCTATGTGAGTACTTTCGATAGAAAAAACCCCGACCCGAATCAGTGCAGGCAACACGGAGTAGCTGCAGTTACGTGTATAAGCATCCCCTGAGCTAAAACAGCAGTTGTCAGGGCAAGTTTTAGAGTGCCTTTGTGCCTCTTAACAGACACAAAATGCAATTAATATGTCTGTGCCACATGAACAGGGTCCTTATGTGTCAACACAACCCAGTCTCACGGCAGTTTGTGTAAATGTTACGTTATTTTTAATCTATTGATACGTGTTCACGGGGAAGTTTTTCTCGTTTTTTAAGTGGTGGCCAGCACAAAATACCCTACAGGGAAAGGGCGTGTCACACGCAGGAGACGGCCGACGGGTACGGCCGCTTGGGGACGCGCCACAATAACGGGATGGCTGAGGTTGGGTTTAGGAAAAACACTACAGGGAAAGGGCGCCTCACATGCCGGGAGACGGCCGCGGGGGACGTAGCGACAATAACGGTACAGTTGTGATTAGGAAGACTACGGAAACAAAAGCGCCACACGCGGGACGCGATCCCATTTTCGTGCTGTGACCACGAAATATGCCTCCATTGAAATACATTACTTCACATTTTTCGTGCTCGTGGGTTTCGTCCCCCGTGAACACGTATCAATAGATTAAAAAATAACGTGACATTTACACGAACTGCCGTGAGACCGGGCTGGTCAACAAGATGCGCTTTCAACTCAGACATTGTTTAAATTCACCTACCTATTGATCCTGCCGGTGGGTAGCTTGGCCTGTTAGCTGCTAGCTGTTAGCTGCTATCTGCCGTCCCGTGATAAATGTGTTTAGCTAGGCTTTTGTAAAAATCATCACGCAGCAGTTCCGTGTTTATTTGTAGCTCATCCATTTTGATTTGGTGTGTGATCGATCTGTGTGGTAGCTAGTTCCCTTAGCCAGGCAAGCAGCCTTCGTCCCCTCCCGCAGCTGACAAAAAATCCCCGAGTGGTCTGTTGGATGTCCTCCAGAGGACAGATCATGCCTTTGCAGAGGAAAGTTTAGTTTATTTCCCCCCTCAAAAATAGGTAATGACCATATCAGTGACTATGTAACTACATGGAAACGGGATAAACGATAATAGCGTTACTGAAGCTTAGCTGTAGCATCGCGCTGTCTCCTGGGAATTCAGTTGTAGCAGGAAAAGGTAAACAGTAGTGTGCAGATCGGGCGTAGTGTGTGAAGAGCGGAGTTGTTTACAAGGGAAGAAGCTTGGAGCAGATATACAACACACGGAAGAGCCTTTTGAGTTTGATGGTCGAGTCTTTATTTATTTCTGAACCTGAATATACAGACGAAGAACTAGCCTCACAAGAGTTGGAAAGAGAACGAGACAGACAGAGGGGCAACAGGCAGATGAACTTGCTGCTCCAAGCGCAAGCTAAAAGCTAGCCTTCAGTAACTGGAGGACATAGCCACACCACCGCCGCTCTGTGGATTGTTATTGGGATGATTATCACAGAAGCCCGGCTGAATACACTCATGGGAGGGCAGCTAGCAGCGAGCAGCTACTACCGCACTACTGTAGGGGGGAATAAACTTCAAGACGTGACCAAGCCCCCAGGAAGTGCCCCAAGTCTAAAAGCCACCATGGGCTTAGCGGATAACGGTGGTACTGCACCCCATGGCCCAGAAAGACTTTTCACATAGACTTTGCATGGCAAAAGAAACATCTATATTTCAGCGGATAATTTGTTTCTGAGTATATCAACTTACCAGCCCGAACAAGTAAAGGGTCCTTGTTTAAAACGTCACGTTTTAACATTTTTAACATTCACTAGAAGCGAATCCAGAATTATTAAATTTGGCATGATGAAGGGAACCATCACCTTATCGTGGTGGAGAGGTTTGTGTGTCCCTATGAACCTGAGGGCTGTGCCCACCACCTGTGGGAGGAACCGCTGGGGTCGGGTGCGCTGCCACATGGGTGGCAGTGAAGGTCAGGGGCCTCGACGGACCAGACCCGGGCAGCAGAGGCTGGCTCTGGGGGACGTGGAATGTCACCTCTCTGTGGGGGAAGGAGCCGGAACTTGTGCGGGAGGTGGAGCGCTACCGGTTAGATCTGGTGGGGCTTACCTCTACGCACAGTCTTGGTTCTGGAACCATACTCCTGGATAGGGTTGGACTCTTTTCTTCTCCGGAGCTGCCCAGGGTGTGAGGCGCCGGGCGGGTGTGGGGATACTCACAAGCCCCCGGCTGAGCGCCGCCACGTTGGAGTTTAACCCGGTGGACGAGAGGGTCGCTCCCCTACGCCTGCGGGTTGTGGGGGGAAAATCCCTGACTGTTGTTTGTGCATATGCACCAAACAAGAGTTCAGAGTATTCAGCCTTCTTGGAGACCTTGAGTGGAGTCCTGCATGGGGCTCCAGTCGGGGACTCCATAGTTCTGCTGGGGGAACTTCAACGCGCACATGGGTAATGATGGAGACACATGGAGAGGTGGGATTGGGAGGAACGGCCTCCCTGATCTAAACCAGAGTGGTTGTTTGTTGTTGGACTTCTGTGCTAGTCATGGATTGTCTATAACGAACACCATGTTCGAACATAGGGATGCTCATAAGTGTACTTGGTACCAGAGCACCCTAGGCCAAAGGTCAATGATGAATCGATTTTATAATCGTTTCATCTGATCTGAGGCCGTATGTTTTTGGACACTCGGGTGAAGAGAGGGGCGGAGTTGTCAACCGATCACCATCTGGTGGTGAGTTGGGTCAGGGGGTGGGGGAAGACTCTGGACAGACCTGGTAAGCCCAAACGGGTAGTGCGGGTAAATTGGGAACGTCTGAGGAGGCCCTGTCCGACAGACTTTCAACTCACACCTCCGGGCGGAGCTTTTCGTGCATCCCTGTGGGAGGCTGGGGGCATTGAACCCGAGTGGACAATGTTCAAAGTTTCCATTGCTGAAGCTGCGGTGAGGAGCTGTGGTCTTAGGGTCTTAGGTGCCTCAAGGGGCGGTAACCCACGAACACCGTGGTGGACACCGGTGGTCAGGGAAGCCGTCCGACTGAAGAAGGAGTCTTTCCGGGATATGTTATCCCAGACGACTCGGAGGCAGTTGCAAGGTACCGAGGGCTCGAAGGGCTGCAGCCTCTGCCGTGAAAGAGGCAAAGCAGCGTGTGTGGGAGAAGTTCGGAGAAGACATGGAGAAGGACTTTCGGTCGGCACCAAGGTACTTCTGGAAAACCGTTTCGCCACCTCAGGAGGGGGGAAGCGGGAACCATCCAAGCTGTGTACAGTAAGGATGGGACGCTGTTGACCTCAACTGAGGAGGTAATAGGGCGGTGGAAGGAGCACTTTGAGGAACTCCCTAACCGACTCAATACGCCCCTCTATGGTAGAGGCAGAGCTGGAGGATGAGGGGGGATTGGCATCAATTTCCCTGGTGGAGGTTGCTGAGGTAGTTAAACAACTCCACAGTGGCAAAGCCCCAGGAATTGATGAGATCCGTCCAGAAATGCTTAAAGCTCTGGGTGTGGAGGGGTTGTCTGGTTGACACGCCTTCAACATTGCGTGGAAGTCTGGGACGGTGCCTAAGGAGTGGCAGACCGGGTGGTGGTTCCCTTTAAAAAGGGGGACCAGAGGGTGTGTGCCAATTACAGGGGTATCACACTTCTCAGCCTCCCGGTAAAAGTCTACTCCAAGGTGCTGAAAGGAGGGTTCGGTCGATAGTCGAACCTCAGGTTGAAGAGGAACAATGCGGATTCCGCCCTGGTCGTGGAACAACGGACCAGATCTTTACTCTCGCAAGGGATCCTGGAGGGAGCCTGGGAGTATGCCCAACCAGTCTACATGTGTTTTGTGGATCTGGAGAAGGCGGATGACCGGGTGCCCCGGGAGATACTGTGGGAGGTGCTGCGGGAGTACGGGGTGAGGGGGTCCCTTCTCAGGGCCATCCAATCTCTGTACGACCAAAGCGAGAGCTGTGTCCGGTTCTCGGCAGTAAGTCGGACTCGCTTTCAGGTGAGAGTTGGCCTCCGCCAGGGCTGCGCTTGTCACCAATCCTGTTTGTAGTATTTATGGACAGGATATCGAGGCGTAGTCGGGGTGGAGAGGGGTTGCAGTTCGTGGGCTGGGGATCTCATCGCTGCTTTTTGCAGATGATGTGGTCCTGATGGCATCATCGGCCTGTGACCTTCAGCACTCACTGGATCGGTTCGCAGCCGAGTGTGAAGCGGCTGATGAGGATCAGCACCTCTAAATCGGAGGCCATGGTTCTCAGCAGGAAACCGATGGAGTGCCTTCTCCAGGTAGGGAATGAGTCCTTACCCCAAGTGAAGGAGTTCAAGTACCTTGGGGGTCTTGTTCGCGAGTGAGGGGACAATGGAGCGGGAGATTGGTCGGAGAATCGGCACAGCAGGTGCGGTATTACATTCAATTTATCGCACCGTTAGATGTAAAAGAGAGCTGAGCCAGAAGGCAAAGCTCTCAATCTACCGGTCAGTTTTTTGTTCCTACCTCACCTATGGTCATGAAGGCTGGGTCATGACCGAAAGAACAAGATCCAGGGTACAAGCGGCCGAAATGGGTTTCCTCAGGAGGGTAGCTGGCGCCTCCCTTAGAGATAGGGTGAGAAGCTCAGTTATCCGTGAGGAGCTCGAGTAGAGCCGCTGCTCCCTTTGCGTCGAAAGGAGCCAGTTGAGGTGGTTCGGCATCTGGTAAGGATGCCCCTGGGCGCTCCCCAGGGAGGTGTTCCAGGCACGCCCAGCTGGGAGGAGGCCTCGGGGAGACCCAGGACCAGGTGGAGGGATTATATCTCTAACCTGGCCTGGGAACGCCTCGGGATCCCCCAGTCGGAGCTGGTTAATGTGGCCCGGGAAAGGGAAGTTAGTCCCTGCTGGAGCTGCTGACCC
>NW_027595825.1:0-11299 GCF_031162955.1 Sander vitreus
ATCATTAGAAGCTATGTGGAGGCCCAAACGCATTTCTCCTGCACAGATATGTGTATAGGAATTTCTGCTAAGAAACCACTGCAATGCTGTTTTAGTGACAGAAACAGGGTTTAAAATCATTAAAAGCTATGTGGAAGCCCAAACGCATTTCTCCTGCACAGAGATATGTGTATTTGAACTTCTGCTAAGAAACTACTGTAAAGCTGTTTAAGTGATAGAAACGGGTTTAACACATCATTAGAAGCTATGTGGAGGCCAAAACGGATCTATCCTACATAGAGACATGCGTAAAGAACTCCTGCTGAGAAACCACTGCAATGCTGTTTAAGTGACAGAAACACTGGTTTGTCACGATTCGAATTATTCTTGCAGTGAAAAATGTTTTTCGAAGTTTCTGGTAAGAAACGCATTACAAGAAACTCTGAGGAGGCCCACAGAGATGTGTATAGGAATTTCTGCTAACAAACTACAGTAAAGCTGTTTAAGTGACAGAAACAGGGTTTAAAATCATTAAAAGCTATGTGGAAGCCCAAACGCATTTCTCCTGCACAGAGATATGTGTATTGGAACTTCTGCTATGAAACTACAGAAAGTTGTTTGATAGAAACGGGGTTAACACATCATTAGAAGCTATGTGGAGGCCCAAACGGATCTATCCTACATAGAGACATGCATAAAGAACTCCTGCTGAGAAACCACTGCAATGCTGTTTAAGTGACAGAAACATTGTTTTTTCACGATTCGAATTATTCTTGCAGTGAAAAATGTTTTTCGAAGTTTCTGGTAAGAAACGCATTACAAGAAACTCTGAGGAGTCCCAAACGCAGCGTTCCTGCACAGAGATATGTGTATAGGAACTTCTGCTAAGAAACTACTGTAAAGCTGTTTAAATGACAGAAATACTGGTTTTTCATGAATCGAATTATTCTTGCCTAGAAACATTTTTTTATGAGCTACTGGTACGAAAAGCATCATAGGAACCTCTGTGGAGGCCCAAACGCATTTCTCCTGCACAGAGATATGTGTATAGGAACTTCTGCTAAGAAACTACAGTAAAGCTGTTTAAGTGATAGAAACGGGGTTAACCCATCATTAGAAGCTATGTGGAGGCCCAAACGCATTTCTCCTGCACAGAGATGTGTATAGGAACTTTTGCTAAGAAACCACTGCAATGCTGTTTTAGTGACAGAAACAGGGTTTAAAATCATTAAAAGCTATGTGGAAGCCCAAACGCATTTCTCCTGCACAGAGATATGTGTATTGGAACTTCTGCTAAGAAACTACAGAAAGTTGTTTAAGTGATAGAAACTGGGTTAACACATCATTAGAAGCTATGTGGAGGCCAAAACGGATCTATCCTACATAGAGACATGCGTAAAGAACTCCTGCTGAGAAACCACTGCAATGCTGTTTAAGTGACAGAAACATTGGTTTTTCACGATTCGAATTATTGTTGCAGAGAAACATGTTTTTCGTAGTTTCTGGTAAGAAACGCATTACAAGAAACTCTGAGGAGTCCCAAACGCAGCTTTCCTGCACAGAGATATGTGTATAGGAACTTTTGCTAAGAAACCACTGCAATGATGTTTTAGTGACAGAAACAGGGTGTAAAATCATGATTCGAATTATTCTGGCAGATAAACATGTTTTTCGTAGTTTCTGGTAAGAAACGCATTACAAGAAACTCTGAGGAGGCCCACACGCATTTCTCCTGCACAGAGATGTGTATAGGAACTTTTGCTAAGAAACCACTGCAATGATGTTTTAGTGACAGAAACATGGTGTAAAATCATGATTCGAATTATTCTGGCAGATAAACATGTTTTTCGTAGTTTCTGGTAAGAAACGCATTACAAGAAACTCTGAGGAGGCCCACACGCATTTCTCCTGCACAGAGATGTGTATAGGAACTTTTGCTAAGAAACCACTGCTATGTTGTTTTAGTGACAGAAACAGGGTTTAAAATTATGAATCGAATTATTCTTGCAGCTGAACATGTTTCTCGTAGTTTCTGGTAAGAAACGCATTACAAGAAACTCTGAAGAGAGCCAAACGCAGCGTTCCTGCACAGAGATATGTGTATAGGAACTTCTGCTAAGAACCTAATGTAAAGCTGTTTAAATGACAGAAATACTGGTCTTTCATGATTCGAATTATTC
This sequence comes from Sander vitreus, assembly GCF_031162955.1. Lineage (NCBI taxonomy): Eukaryota > Metazoa > Chordata > Actinopteri > Perciformes > Percidae > Sander > Sander vitreus. The sequence goes on from NW_027595825.1 coordinate 2,160, forward strand.
TTGCCTAGAAACATGTTTTTATGAGCTACTGCTAAGAAACGCATCATAAGAAGCTATGTGGAGGCCAAAACGCATCTTTCTTGAACAGAGATGTGTATAGGAACTTTTGCTAAGAAACCACTGCAATGATGTTTTAGTGACAGAAACAGGGTTTAAAATCATGAATCGAATTATTCTTGCAGCTGAACATGTTTCTCGTAGTTTCTGGTAAGAAACGCATTACAAGAAACTCTGAAGAGAGCCAAACGCAGCGTTCCTGCACAGAGATATGTGTATAGGAACTTCTGCTAAGAACCTACAGTAAAGCTGTTTAAGTGATAGAAACGGGGTTAACCCATCATTAGAAGCTATGTGGAGGCCCAAACGCATTTCTCCTGCACAGAGATGTGTATAGGAATTTTGCTAAGAAACCACTGCAATGCTGTTTTAGTGACAGAAACATGGTTTAAAATCATTAAAAGCTATGTGGAAGCCCAAACGCATTTCTCCTGCACAGAGATATGTGTATTGGAACTTCTGCTAAGAAACTACTGTAAAGCTACTGTAAAAACACTGGTTTTTCACGATTCGAATTATTGTTGCAGAGAAACATGTTTTTCGTAGTTTCTTGTAAGAAACGCATTACAAGAAACTCTGAGGAGGCCCAAACGCATTTCTCCTGCACAGAGATGTGTATAGGAACTTTTGCTAAGAAACCACTGCAATGATGTTTTAGTGACAGAAACAGGGTGTAAAATCATGATTCGAATTATTCTGGCAGATAAACATGTTTTTCGTAGTTTCTGGTAAGAAACGCATTACAATAAACTCTGAGGAAGCCACACGCAGCGTTCCTGCACGAGATATGTGTATAGGAACTTCTGCTAAGAAACTACTGTAAAGCTGTTTAAATGACAGAAATACTGGTTTATCATGATTCGAATTATTCTTGCCTAGAAACATGTTTTATGTAGCTACTGTAAGAAACGCATCATAGGAAACTCTGTGGAGGCACAAACGCATCTTTCTTGAACAGAGATGTGTATAGGAACTTTTGCTAAGAAACCACTGCAATGCTGTTTTAGTGACAGAAACAGGGTTTAAAATCATTAAAAGCTATGTGGAAGCCCAAACGCATTTCTCCTGCACAGAGATGTGTATAGGAATTTCTGCTAAGAACCTACTGTAAAGCACTGTCTAAATGAATTATTCTTGCAGAAACATGTTTTTATGGGCTACTGGTAAGAAACGCATTACAAGAAACTCTGAGGAGGCCCACACGCATTTCTCCTGCACAGAGATGTGTATAGGAATTTCTGCTAAGAAACCACTGCAATGCTGTTTTAGTGACAGAAACAGGGTTTAAAATCATTAAAAGCTATGTGGAAGCCCAAACGCATTTCTCCTGCACAGAGATATGTGTATTGGAACTTCTGCTAAGAAACTACAGAAAGTTGTTTAAGTGATAGAAACTGGGTTAACACATCATTAGAAGCTATGTGGTGGCCAAAACGGATCTATCCTACATAGAGACATGCGTAAAGAACTCCTGCTGAGAAACCACTGCAATGCTGTTTAAGCGACAGAAACGTTTTTTTTTTCACGATTCGAATTATTGTTGCAGAGAAACATGTTTTTCGTAGTTTCTGCTAAGAAACGCATTACAAGAAATTCTGAGGAGTCCCAAACGCAGCTTTCCTGCACAGAGATATGTATATAGGAACTTTTGCTAAGAAACCACTGCAATGATGTTTTAGTGACAGAAACAGGGTGTAAAATCATGAATCGAATTATTCTTGCAGCATGAACATGTTGCTCGTAGTTTCTGGTAAGAAACGCATTACAAGAAACTCTGAGGAGGCCCACACGCATTTCTCCTGCACAGAGATGTGAATAGGAACTTTTCTGCTAAGAAACCACTGCAATGCTGTTTTAGTGACAGAAACAGGGTTTAAAATCATTAAAAGCTATGTGGAAGCCCAAACGCATTTCTCCTGCACAGAGATATGTGTATTGGAACTTCTGCTAAGAAACTACTGTAAAGCTATTGTAAAAATTTTTTTGCCTAGAAACATATTTTTATGCGCTACTTGTACGAAACGCATCATAGGAAGCTATGTGGAGGCCCAAACGCATCTTTCTCCTGAACAGAGATGTGTATAGGAACTTTTGCTAAGAAACCACTGCAATGATGTTTTAGTGACAGAAACAGGGTTTAAAATCATGAATCGAATTATTCTTGCAGCTGAACATGTTTCTCGTAGTTTCTGGTAAGAAACTCTGAAGAGAGCCAAACGCAGCGTTCCTGCACAGAGATATGTGTATAGGAACTTCTGCTAAGAAACTACTGTAAAGCTGTTTAAATGACAGAAATACTGGTTTTTCATGATTCGAATTATTCTTGCCTAGAAACATATTTTTATGCTCTACTTGTACGAAACGCATCATAGGAAACTCTGTGGAGGCTCAAACGCATCTTTCTTGAACAGAGATGTGTATAGGAACTTTTGCTAAGAAACCACTGCAATGCTGTTTTAGTGACAGAAACATGGTTTAAAATCATTAAAAGCTATGTGGAAGCCCAAACGCATTTCTCCTGCACAGAGATGTGTATAGGAATTTCTGCTAAGAAACTACAGAAAGTTGTTTAAGTGATAGAAACTGGGTTAACACATCATTAGAAGCTATGTGGAGGCCAAAACGGATCTATCCTACATAGAGACATGCGTAAAGAACTCCTGCTGAGAAACCACTGCAATGCTGTTTAAGTGACAGAAACATTGGTTTTTCACGATTCGAATTATTGTTGCAGAGAAACATGTTTTTCGTAGTTTCTGCTAAGAAACTCATTACAAGAAATTCTGAGGAGTCCCAAACGCAGCTTTCCTGCACAGAGATATGTGTATTGGAACTTCTGCTATGAAACCACTGCAATGATGTTTTAGTGACAGAAACAGGGTGTAAAATCATGATTCGAATTATTCTTGCAGCTGAACATGTTGCTCGTAGTTTCTGGTAAGAAACGCATTACAAGAAACTCTGAGGAGGCCCACACGCATTTCTCCTGCACAGAGATGTGAATAGGAATTTCTGCTAAGAAACCACTGCAATGCTGTTTTAGTGACAGAAACAGGGTTTAAAATCATTAAAAGCTATGTGGAAGCCCAAACGCATTTCTTCTGCACAGAGATATGTGTATTGGAACTTCTGCTAAGAAACTACTGTAAAGACTTTCTAAAGAATTATTCTTGCCAAGAAACATGTTTTTATGAGCTACTGCTAAGAAACGCATCATAGGAAACTCTGTGGAGGCACAAACGCATCTTTCTTGAACAGAGATGTGTATAGGAACTTTTGCTAAGAAACCACTTCAATGATGTTTTAGTGACAGAAACAGGGTGTAAAATCATGAATCGAATTATTCTGGCAGATAAACATGTTTCGCGTAGTTTCTGGTAAGAAATGCATTACAAGAAACTCTGAAGAGAGCCAAACGCAGCGTTCCTGCACAGAGATATGTGTATAGGAACTTCTGCTAAGAAACTACTGTAAAGCTGTTTAAATGACAGAAATACTGGTTTTTCATGATTCGAATTATTCTTGCCTAGAAACATATTTTTATGCGCTACTTGTACGAAACGCATCATAGGAAACTCTGTGGAGGCCCAAACGCATCTTTCTTGAACAGAGATGTGTATAGGAACTTTCTGCTAAGAAACCACTGCAATGCTGTTTTAGTGACAGAAACATGGTTTAAAATCATTAAAAGCTATGTGGAAGCCCAAACGCATTTCTCCTGCACAGAGATATGTGTATTGGAACTTCTGCTAAGAAACTACTGTAAAGCTACTGTAAAAACACTGGTTTTTCACGATCATAGAAACTCTGTGGAGGCCCAAACGCATTTTTCTTGAACAGAGATGTGTATAGGAATTTCTGCTAAGAAACCACTGCAATGCTGTTTTAGTGACAGAAACAGGGTTTAAAATCATTAAAAGCTATGTGGAAGCCCAAACGCATTTCTTCTGCACAGAGATATGTGTATTGGAACTTCTGCTAAGAAACTACAGAAAGTTGTTTAAGTGATAGAAACTGGGTTAACACATCATTAGAAGCTATGTGGAGGCCAAAACGGATCTATCCTACATAGAGACATGCGTAAAGAACTCCTGCTGAGAAACCACTGCAATGCTGTTTAAGTGACAGAAACATTGGTTTTTCACGATTCGAATTATTGTTGCAGAGAAACATGTTTTTCGTAGTTTCTGCTAAGAAACTCATTACAAGAAATTCTGAGGAGTCCCAAACGCAGCTTTCCTGCACAGAGATATGTATATAGGAACTTTTGCTAAGAAACCACTGCAATGTTTTAGTGACAGAAACAGGGTGTAAAATCATGATTCGAATTATTCTTGCAGCTGAAACATGTTTTTCATGAGTTTCTGGTAAGAAACGCATCATAGGAACCTCTGTGGAGGCCCAAACGCATTTCTCCTGCACAGAGATATGTGTATAGGAACTTCTGCTAAGAAACTACAGTAAAGCTGTTTAAGTGATAGAAACGGGGTTAACCCATCATTAGAAGCTATGTGGAGGCCCAAACGCATTTCTCCTGCACAGAGATGTGTATAGGAACTTTTGCTAAGAAACCACTGCAATGCTGTTTTAGTGACAGAAACATGGTTTAAAATCGTTAAAAGCTATGTGGAAGCCCAAACGCATTTCTCCTGCACAGAGATATGTGTATTGGAACTTCTGCTTAGAAACTACTGTAAAGTTACTGTAAAAACACTGGTTTTTCACGATTCGAATTATTGTTGCAGAGAAACATGTTTTTCGTAGTTTCTGGTAAGAAACGCATTACAAGAAACTCTGAGGAGTCCCAAACGCAGCTTTCCTGCACAGAGATATGTGTATAGGAACTTCTGCTAAGAAACAACTGTAAAGCTGTTTACGTGATAGAAATACTGGTTTTTCATGATTCGAATTATTCTTGCCAAGAAACATGTTTTTATGAGCTACTGCTAAGAAACGCATCATAAGAAGGTATGTGGAGGCTAAAACGTATTTCTCCTGCACAGAGATATGTGTATAGGAACTTTTGCTAAGAAACCACTGCAATGATGTTTTAGTGACAGAAACATGGTGTAAAAATCATGATTCGAATTATTGTTGCAGAGAAACATGTTTCTCGTAGTTTCTGGTAAGAAACGCATTACAAGAAACTCTGAAGAGTCCCACACGCATTTCCTGCACAGAGATATGTGTATAGGAACTTCTGCTAAGAAACCTACTGCAATGCTGTTTTAAATGACAGAAATACTGGGTTTAAAAATCATGATTCGAATTATTCTTGCCTAGAAACATGTTTTTTATGAGCTACTGGTACGAAACGCATCATAAGAAACTCTGTGGAGGCCCAAACGCATTTCTCCTGCACAGAGATGTGTATAGGAACTTTCTGCTAAGAAACCACTGCAATGCTGTTTTAGTGACAGAAACAGGGTTTAAAATCATTAAAAGCTATGTGGAAGCCCAAACGCATTTCTTCTGCATAGAGATATGGGTATTGGAACTTCTGCTAAGAAACTACAGAAAGTTGTTTAAGTGATAGAAACATGGTTTAAAATCATTAAAAGCTATGTGGAGGCCAAAACGGATCTATCCTACATAGAGACATGCATAAAGAACTCCTGCTGAGAAACCACTGCAATGCTGTTTAAGTGACAGAAACATTGTTTTTTCACGATTCGAATTATTGTTGCAGAGAAACATGTTTTTCGTAATTTCTGGTAAGAAACGCATTACAAGAAACTCTGAGGAGTCCCAAACGCAGCGTTCCTGCACAGAGATATGTGTATAGGAACTTCTGCTAAGAAACCACTGCAATGCTGTTTAAGTGACAGAAACATTGGTTTTTCATGAATCGAATTATTCTTGCCTAGAAACATTTTTTTATGAGCTACTGGTACGAAAAGCATCATAGGAACCTCTGTGGAGGCCCAAACGCATTTCTCCTGCACAGTGATATGTGTATAGGAACTTCTGCTAAGAAACTACAGTAAAGCTGTTTAAGTGATAGAAACGGGGTTAACCCATCATTAGAAGCTATGTGGAGGCCCAAACGCATTTCTCCTGCACAGAGATGTGTATAGGAACTTTTGCTAAGAAACCACTGCAATGCTGTTTTAGTGACAGAAACATGGTTTAAAATCATTAAAAGCTATGTGGAAGCCCAAACGCATTTCTCCTGCACAGAGATATGTGTATTGGAACTTCTGCTAAGAAACTACTGTAAAGCTACTGTAAAAACACTGGTTTTTCACGATTCGAATTATTGTTGCAGAGAAACATGTTTTTCGTAGTTTCTGGTAAGAAACGCATTACAAGAAACTCTGAGGAGTCCCAAACGCAGCTTTCCTGCACAGAGATATGTGTATAGGAACTTCTGCTAAGAAACTACTGTAAAGCTGTTTACGTGATAGAAATACTGGTTTTTCATGATTCAAATTATTCTTGCCAAGAAACATGTTTTTATGAGCTACTGCTAAGAAACGCATCATAAGAAGCTATGTGGAGGCTAAAACGTATTTCTCCTGCACAGAGATATGTGTATAGGAACTTTTGCTAAGAAACCACTGCAATGATGTTTTAGTGACAGAAACAGGGTGTAAAATCATGATTCGAATTATTCTGGCAGATAAACATGTTTTTCGTAGTTTCTGGTAAGAAACGCATTACAAGAAACTCTGAGGAGGCCCACACGCATTTCTCCTGCACAGAGATGTGTATAGGAACTTTTGCTAAGAAACCACTGCAATGCTGTTTTAGTGACAGAAACAGGGTTTAAAATCATGAATCGAAATATTCTTGCAGCTGAACATGTTTCTTGTAGTTTCTGGTAAGAAACGCATTACAAGAAACTCTGAAGAGAGCCAAACGCAGCGTTCCTGCACAGAGATATGTGTATTGGAACTTCTGCTAAGAAACTACTGTAAAGCTATTTAAATGACAGAAATACTGTTTTTTTGCCTAGAAACATATTTTTATGCGCTACTTGTACGAAACGCATCATAGGAAACTCTGTGGAGGCCCAAACGCATCTTTCTTGAACAGAGATGTGTATAGGAACTTTCTGCTAAGAAACCACTGCAATGATGTTTTAGTGACAGAAACAGGGTTTAAAATCATTAAAAGCTATGTGGAAGCCCAAACGCATTTCTCCTGCACAGAGATATGTGTATTGGAACTTCTGCTAAGAAACTACAGAAAGTTGTTTAAGTGATAGAAACTGGGTTAACACATCATTAGAAGCTATGTGGAGGCCAAAACGGATCTATCCTACATAGAGACATGCGTAAAGAACTCCTGCTGAGAAACCACTGCAATGCTGTTTAAGTGACAGAAACATTGGTTTTTCACGATTCGAATTATTGTTGCAGAGAAACATGTTTTTCGTAGTTTCTGCTAAGAAACTCATTACAAGAAATTCTGAGGAGTCCCAAACGCATCTTTCTTGAACAGAGATATGTGTATAGGAACTTTTGCTAAGAAACCACTGCAATGATGTTTTAGTGACAGAAACAGGGTGTAAAATCATGATTCGAATTATTCTGGCAGATAAACATGTTTTTCGTAGTTTCTGGTAAGAAACGCATTACAAGAAACTCTGAGGAGGCCCACACGCATTTCTCCTGCACAGAGATGTGAATAGGAATTTCTGCTAAGAAACCACTGCAATGCTGTTTTAGTGACAGAAACAGGGTTTAAAATCATTAAAAGCTATGTGGAAGCCCAAACGCATTTCTCCTGCACAGAGATATGTGTATTGGAACTTCTGCTAAGAAACTACTGTAAAGACTTTCTAAAGAATTATTCTTGCCAAGAAACATGTTTTTATGAGCTACTGTAAGAAACGCATCATAAGAAGCTATGTGGAGGCTAAAACGTATTTCTCCTGCACAGAGATATGTGTATAGGAACTTTTGCTAAGAAACCACTGCAATGATGTTTTAGTGACAGAAACAGGGTTTAAAATTATGAATCGAATTATTCTTGCAGCTGAACATGTTTCTCGTAGTTTCTGGTAAGAAACGCATTACAAGAAACTCTGAAGAGAGCCAAACGCAGCGTTCCTGCACAGAGATATGTGTATAGGAACTTCTGCTAAGAAACCTACTGTAAAGCTGTTTAAATGACAGAAATACTGGTTTTTCATGATTCGAATTATTCTTGCCTAGAAACATATTTTTATGCGCTACTTGTACGAAACGCATCATAGGAAACTCTGTGGAGGCCCAAACGCATCTTTCTTGAACAGAGATGTGTATAGGAATTTTTGCTAAGAAACCACTGCAATGCTGTTTTAGTGACAGAAACAGGGTTTAAAATCATTAAAAGCTATGTGGAAGCCCAAACGCATTTCTCCTGCACAGAGATATGTGTATTGGAACTTCTGCTAAGAAACTACAGAAAGTTGTTTAAGTGATAGAAACTGGGTTAACACATCATTAGAAGCTATGTGGAGGCCAAAACGGATCTATCCTACATAGAGACATGCGTAAAGAACTCCTGCTGAGAAACCACTGCAATGCTGTTTAAGTGACAGAAACATTGGTTTTTCACGATTCGAATTATTGTTGCAGAGAAACATGTTTTTCGTAGTTTCTGGTAAGAAACGCATTACAAGAAACTCTGAGGAGTCCCAAACGCAGCTTTCCTGCACAGAGATATGTATATAGGAATTTCTGCTAAGAAACCACTGCAATGATGTTTTAGTGACAGAAACAGGGTTTAAAATCATTAAAAGCTATGTGGAAGCCCAAACGCATTTCTCCTGCACAGAGATATGTGTATTGGAACTTCTGCTAAGAAACTACAGAAAGTTGTTTAAGTGATAGAAACTGGGTTAACACATCATTATAAGCTATGTGGAGGCCCAAACGGATCTATCCTACATAGAGACATGCGTAAAGAACTCCTGCTGAGAAACCACTGCAATGCTGTTTAAGTGACAGAAACATTGGTTTTTCATGAATCGAATTATTCTTGCCTAGAAACATTTTTTTATGAGCTACTGGTACGAAAAGCATCATAGGAACCTCTGTGGAGGCCCAAACGCATTTCTCCTGCACAGATATGTGTATAGGAACTTCTGCTAA
>NW_027595826.1:0-11201 GCF_031162955.1 Sander vitreus
GCTTGATGACATTGCGAGGCCGGCTTCACAATGCCGGCATGACTAGATGACATTGCGAGGCCGGCTTCACAATGTCAGCCCACACATGGTTTAGGATCATCACTTGATGATCCTGGCTATTACCCACTTAGCCTTGGTTGAAGTACAATTTCCAAGTGTGAAAAAACCCACTCATTGCGAGACCGGCTTTACAATGCCAGCATGAGTAGATGACTTCACGAGGCCTGCTTTACAATGCCGGCATGGCTAGATGACATGCAGAAAGTGATATTATCACTGCATACATTGAGATGTTTTTCTTATTTCTATCTGTTTCTATATGGCTTCATCAGCCACGAATTAATCACAGTTAATATTACAGTTCATATGTAGATTTAACATGTTTCTACATCATTGATGGAGTCTGATTTGCGACGGTACTGTCTTTCCAACCGTGTGGTGTAAAGGTATTAAGCAGTTTTTCTCTTCATGGGCAATTACCTGTTGTTAAGGACCACTGTTCTTTTGACCTAAACCTAACCATGGTCTTTCTGACCTAACCTTAACCTATGATCTATTGATCTAATTTGGATTTAAGGCCTTTTGGCCTAAACCTAATGTATACCTAAATCTAATCATGGTCTTTTTGACCTAACCTTAACCTATGATCTATTGATCTCATTCAGATTTAAGGCCATTTTGCCTAAACCTAATGTATAGTCTATGCCTTACCAGGTAATCCTAGCCCTAAACCTAACCATTTGGTGTGTACCTATGCAAAGCTGGCTTTACAATGCCAGCATGACTAGATGACATTGCGAGGCCGGCTTCACAATGTCCGCCCACCCACGGTTTAGGATCATCGCTTGATGATCTTGGCTATTAACCCCTTACCTAGTTCCATAACCAGGCTTGTTTGACGTACAATTTCCAAGTGGGAAAAACCCACTCATTGCGAGGCCAACTTTACAAGGCCCACACCGGGGGAGCCACCCATTGCGCCCCAGAAAGGGGCTCACCTCCCGGGTATACATTCAGGAAAAAGGGCCCACCTCCGGGCACCTTGACCTCGGTCGAGCCTGGGCACCCACACTTAAGCCCTTTTGGCCTAAACCTAATGTATACCTAAATCTAATCGTGGTCTTTTTGACCTAACCTTAACCTATGATCTATTGATCTCATTCAGATTTAAGGCCATTTTGCCTAAACCTAATGTATAGTCTATGCCTTACCAGGTAATCCTAGCCCTAAACCTAACCATTTGATGTGTACCTATGCAAAGCTGGCTTTACAATGCTAGAATGGCTTGACGACATTGCGAGGCCGGCTTCACAATGCCAGAATGACTAGATGACATTGCGAGGCCGGCTTTACAATGTCCGCCCACCCACGGCTTAGGATCATCGCTTGATGACCCTGGCTATTACCCCCTTACCTAGTTCCATAACCAGCCTTGGTTAAAATACAATTAACAAGTGTGAAAAACCCACTCATTGCGAGGCCGGCCTTACAATGCCAGAATGACTAGATGACATTGCGAGGCCGGCTTTACAATGCAAGCATGGCTTGATGACATTGCGAGGCCGGCTTCACAATGCCGGCATGACTAGATGACATTGCGAGGCCGGCTTTACAATGTCAGCCCACACATGGTTTAGGATCATCACTTGATGATCCTGGCTATTACCCACTTAGCCTTGGTTGAAGTACAATTTCCAAGTGTGAAAAACCCACTCATTAACCTTAACCTATGATCTATTGATCTCATTCAGATTTAAGGCCGTTTTGCCTAAACCTAATGTATAGTCTATGCCTTACCAGGTAATCCTAGCCCTAAACCTAACCATTTGGTGTGTACCTATGCAAAGCTGGCTTTACAATGCTAGAATGGCTACATGACATTGCGGAGCCGGCTTCACAATGTCCGCCCACCCACGGTTTAGGATCATCGCTTGATGATCTTGGCTATTAACCCCTTACCTAGTTCCATAACCAGCCTTGTTTGACGTACAATTTCCAAGTGGGAAAAACCCACTCATTGCGAGGCCGACTTTACAAGGCCCACACCGGGCGAGCCACCCATTGCGCCCCAGAAAGGGCTCACCTCCCCGGGTATACATTCAGGAAAAAGGGCCCACCTCCGGGCACCTTGACCTCCGGTCGAGCCTGGGCACCCACACTTTAGCCCCCCCTGTGGCCATACAAAACCGCGGGCCCAAATTGCCCGTGCCCCTGGTATCCCGTTTCAATCATTGCCAAGCCGGCTTTACAATGAAGCACATTTTCACACATAGAACCTAGCTGTTGAATTCCGTCCCAGTTGCAGCACATATGCTGCAAGCGCAACAGCATCCAACAGCTAATTTCCAAGTGTCAAAAACCCACTCATTGCGAGGCCGGCTTTACAATGCCAGAATGACTAGATGACATTACGAGGCCGGCTTTACAATGCAAGCATGGTTGATGACATTGCGAGGCCGGCTTCACGATGATGGCATGGCTTGATGACATTGCGAGGCCGGCTTCACAATGCCGGCATGACTAGATGACATTGCGAGGCCGGCTTTACAATGTCCGCCCACACATGGTTGAGGATCATCGCTTGATGATCCTGGCTATTACCCCCTTACCTAGTTCCATAACCAGCCTTGGTTGAAATACAATTACCAAGTGTGAAAAAACCCACTCATTGCGAGGCCGGCCTTACAATGCCAGAATGACTAGATGACATTGCGAGGCCGGCTTTACAATGCAAGCATGGCTTGATGACATTGCGAGGCCGGCTTCACAATGCCGGCATGACTAGATGACATTGCGAGGCCGGCTTCACAATGTCAGCCCACACATGGTTTAGGATCATCACTTGATGATCCTGGCTATTACCCACTTAGCCTTGGTTGAAGTACAATTTCCAAGTGTGAAAAAACCCACTCATTGCGAGACCGGCTTTACAATGCCAGCATGAGTAGATGACTTCACGAGGCCTGCTTTACAATGCCGGCATGGCTAGATGACATGCAGAAAGTGATATTATCACTGCATACATTGAGATGTTTTCTTATTTCTATCTGTTTCTATATGGCTTCATCAGCCACGAATTAATCACAGTTAATATTACAGTTCATATGTAAGATTTAACATGTTTCTACATCATTGATGGAGTCTGATTTGCGACGGTACTGTCTTTCCAACCGTGTGGTGTAAAGGTATTAAGCAGTTTTTCTCTTCATGGGCAATTACCTGTTGTTAAGGACCACTGTTCTTTTGACCTAAACCTAACCATGGTCTTTCTGACCTAACCTTAACCTATGATCTATTGATCTAATTTGGATTTAAGGCCTTTTGGCCTAAACCTAATGTATACCTAAATCTAATCATGGTCTTTTTGACCTAACCTTAACCTATGATCTATTGATCTCATTCAGATTTAAGGCCATTTTGCCTAAACCTAATGTATAGTCTATGCCTTACCAGGTAATCCTAGCCCTAAACCTAACCATTTGGTGTGTACCTATGCAAAGCTGGCTTTACAATGCTAGAATGGCTACATGACATTGCGGGCCGGCTTCACAATGTCCGCCCACCCACGGTTTAGGATCATCGCTTGATGATCTTGGCTATTAACCCCTTACCTAGTTCCATAACCAGCCTTGTTTGACGTACAATTTCCAAGTGGGAAAAACCCACTCATTGCGAGGCCGACTTTACAAGGCCCACACCGGGCGAGCCACCCATTGCGCCCCAGAAAGGGGCTCACCTCCCGGGTATACATTCAGGAAAAAGGGCCCACCTCCGGGCACCTTGACCTCCGGTCGAGCCTGGGCACCCACACTTAAGCCCCCCTGTGGCCATACAAAACCGCGGGCCCAAATTGCCCGTGCCCCTGGTATCCCGTTTCAATCATTGCCAAGCCGGCTTTACAATGAAGCACATTTTCACACATAGAACCTAGCTGTTGAATTCCGTCCCAGTTGCAGCACATATGCTGCAAGCGCAACAGCATCCAACAGCTAATTTCCAAGTGTCAAAAACCCACTCATTGCGAGGCCGGCTTTACAATGCCAGAATGACTAGATGACATTACGAGGCCGGCTTTACAATGCAAGCATGGTTGATGACATTGCGAGGCCGGCTTCACGATGATGGCATGGCTTGATGACATTGCGAGGCCGGCTTCACAATGCCGGCATGACTAGATGACATTGCGAGGCCGGCTTTACAATGTCCGCCCACACATGGTTGAGGATCATCGCTTGATGATCCTGGCTATTACCCCTTACCTAGTTCCATAACCAGCCTTGGTTGAAATACAATTACCAAGTGTGAAAAACCCACTCATTGCGAGGCCGGCCTTACAATGCCAGAATGACTAGATGACATTGCGAGGCCGGCTTTACAATGCAAGCATGGCTTGATGACATTGCGAGGCCGGCTTCACAATGCCGGCATGACTAGATGACATTGCGAGGCCGGCTTCACAATGTCAGCCCACACATGGTTTAGGATCATCACTTGATGATCCTGGCTATTACCCACTTAGCCTTGGTTGAAGTACAATTTCCAAGTGTGAAAAAACCCACTCATTGCGAGACCGGCTTTACAATGCCAGCATGAGTAGATGACTTCCACGAGGCCTGCTTTACAATGCCGGCATGGCTAGATGACATGCAGAAAGTGATATTATCACTGCATACATTGAGATGTTTTTCTTATTTCTATCTGTTTCTATATGGCTTCATCAGCCACGAATTAATCACAGTTAATATTACAGTTCATATGTAAGATTTAACATGTTTCTACATCATTGATGGAGTCTGATTTGCGACGGTACTGTCTTTCCAACCGTGTGGTGTAAAGGTATTAAGCAGTTTTTTCTCTTCATGGGCAATTACCTGTTGTTAAGGACCACTGTTCTTTTGACCTAAACCTAACCATGGTCTTTCTGACCTAACCTTAACCTATGATCTATTGATCTAATTTGGATTTAAGGCCTTTTGGCCTAAACCTAATGTATACCTAAATCTAATCATGGTCTTGTTGACCTAACCTTAACCTATGATCTATTGATCTCATTTAGATTTAAGGCCGTTTTGCCTGAACCTAATGTATAGTGTATGCCTTACCAGGTAATCCTAGCCCTAAACCTAACCATTTGGTGTGTACCTATGCAAAGCTGGCTTTACAATGCTAGAATGGCTACATGACATTGCGGAGCCGGCTTTACAATGTCCGCCCACCCACGGCTTAGGATCATCGCTTGATGATCTTGGCTATTAACCCCTTACCTAGTTCCATAACCAGCCTTGTTTGACGTACAATTTCCAAGTGGGAAAAAACCCACTCATTGCGAGGCCGACTTTACAAGGCCCACACCGGGGGAGCCACCCCTTGCGCCCCAGAAAGGGGCTCACCTCCCCGGGTATACATTCAGGAAAAAGGGCCCACCTCCGGGCACCTTGACCTCCGGTCGAGCCTGGGCACCCACACTTAAGGCCTTTTGGCCTAAACCTAATGTATACCTACATCTAATCATGGTCTTTTTGACCTAACCTTAACCTATGATCTATTGATCTCATTCAGATTTAAGGCCATTTTGCCTAAACCTAATGTATAGTCTATGCCTTACCAGGTAATCCTAGCCCCAAACCTAACCATTTGATGTGTACCTATGCAAAGCTGGCTTTACAATGCTAGAATGGCTTGACGACATTGCGAGGCCGGCTTCACAATGCCAGCATGACTAGATGACATTACGAGGCCGGCTTTACAATGTCCGCCCACCACGGCTTAGGATCATCGCTTGATGATCCTGGCTATTACCCCCCTTACCTAGTTCCATAACCAGCCTTGGTTGAAATACAATTACCAAGTGTGAAAAAACACACTCATTGCGAGGCCGGCCTTACAATGCCAGAATGACTAGATGACATTGCGAGGCCGGCTTTACAATGCAAGCATGGCTTGATGACATTGCGAGGCCGGCTTCACAATGCCGGCATGACTAGATGACATTGCGAGGCCGGCTTTACAATGTCAGCCCACACATGGTTTAGGATCATCACTTGATGATCCTGGCTATTACCCACTTAGCCTTGGTTGAAGTACAATTTCCAAGTGTGAAAAACCCACTCATTAACCTTAACCTATGATCTATTGATCTCATTCAGATTTAAGGCCGTTTTGCCTAAACCTAATGTATAGTCTATGCCTTACCAGGTAATCCTAGCCCTAAACCTAACCATTTGGTGTGTACCTATGCAAAGCTGGCTTTACAATGCTAGAATGGCTACATGACATTGCGGAGCCGGCTTCACAATGTCCGCCCACCCACGGTTTAGGATCATCGCTTGATGATCTTGGCTATTAACCCCTTACCTAGTTCCATAACCAGCCTTGTTTGACGTACAATTTCCAAGTGGGAAAAACCCACTCATTGCGAGGCCGACTTTACAAGGCCCACACCGGGCGAGCCACCCATTGCGCCCCAGAAAGGGGCTCACCTCCCCCGGGTATACATTCAGGAAAAAGGGCCCACCTCCGGGCACCTTGACCTCCGGTCGAGCCTGGGCACCCACACTTAGCCCCCCCTGTGGCCATACAAAACCGCGGGCCCAAATTGCCCGTGCCCCTGGTATCCCGTTTCAATCATTGCCAAGCCGGCTTTACAATGAAGCACATTTTCACACATAGAACCTAGCTGTTGAATTCCGTCCCAGTTGCAGCACATATGCTGCAAGCGCAGCAGCATCCAACAGCTAATTTCCAAGTGTCAAAAACCCACTCATTGCGAGGCCGGCTTTACAATGCCAGAATGACTAGATGACATTACGAGGCCGGCTTTACAATGCAAGCATGGTTGATGACATTGCGAGGCCGGCTTCACGATGATGGCATGGCTTGATGACATTGCGAGGCCGGCTTCACAATGCCGGCATGACTAGATGACATTGCGAGGCCGGCTTTACAATGTCCGCCCACACATGGTTGAGGATCATCGCTTGATGATCCTGGCTATTACCCCCTTACCTAGTTCCATAACCAGCCTTGGTTGAAATACAATTACCAAGTGTGAAAAAACCCACTCATTGCGAGGCCGGCCTTACAATGCCAGAATGACTAGATGACATTGCGAGGCCGGCTTTACAATGCAAGCATGGCTTGATGACATTGCGAGGCCGGCTTCACAATGCCGGCATGACTAGATGACATTGCGAGGCCGGCTTCACAATGTCAGCCCACACATGGTTTAGGATCATCACTTGATGATCCTGGCTATTACCCACTTAGCCTTGGTTGAAGTACAATTTCCAAGTGTGAAAAAACCCACTCATTGCGAGACCGGCTTTACAATGCCAGCATGAGTAGATGACTTCACGAGGCCTGCTTTACAATGCCGGCATGGCTAGATGACATGCAGAAAGTGATATTATCACTGCATACATTGAGATGTTTTCTTATTTCTATCTGTTTCTATATGGCTTCATCAGCCACGAATTAATCACAGTTAATATTACAGTTCATATGTAAGATTTAACATGTTTCTACATCATTGATGGAGTCTGATTTGCGACGGTACTGTCTTTCCAACCGTGTGGTGTAAAGGTATTAAGCAGTTTTTCTCTTCATGGGCAATTACCTGTTGTTAAGGACCACTGTTCTTTTGACCTAAACCTAACCATGGTCTTTCTGACCTAACCTTAACCTATGATCTATTGATCTAATTTGGATTTAAGGCCTTTTGGCCTAAACCTAATGTATACCTAAATCTAATCATGGTCTTTTTGACCTAACCTTAACCTATGATCTATTGATCTCATTCAGATTTAAGGCCATTTTGCCTAAACCTAATGTATAGTCTATGCCTTACCAGGTAATCCTAGCCCTAAACCTAACCATTTGGTGTGTACCTATGCAAAGCTGGCTTTACAATGCTAGAATGGCTACATGACATTGCGGAGCCGGCTTCACAATGTCCGCCCACCCACGGTTTAGGATCATCGCTTGATGATCTTGGCTATTAACCCCTTACCTAGTTCCATAACCAGCCTTGTTTGACGTACAATTTCCAAGTGGGAAAAACCCACTCATTGCGAGGCCGACTTTACAAGGCCCACACCGGGCGAGCCACCCATTGCGCCCCAGAAAGGGGCTCACCTCCCCGGGTATACATTCAGGAAAAAGGGCCCACCTCCGGGCACCTTGACCTCCGGTCGAGCCTGGGCACCCACACTTTAGCCCCCCCCTGTGGCCATACAAAACCGCGGGCCCAAATTGCCCGTGCCCCTGGTATCCCGTTTCAATCATTGCCAAGCCGGCTTTACAATGAAGCACATTTTCACACATAGAACCTAGCTATTGAATTCCGTCCCAATTGCAGCACATATGCTGCAAGCGCAACAACATCCAACAGCTAATTTCCAAGTGTCAAAAACCCACTCATTGCGAGGCCGGCTTTACAATGCCAGAATGACTAGATAACATTACGAGGCCGGCTTTACAATGCAAGCATGGTTGATGACATTGCGAGGCCGGCTTCACGATGACGGCATGGCTTGATGACATTGCGAGGCCGGCTTCACAATGCCGGCATGACTAGATGACATTGCGAGGCCGGCTTTACAATGTCCGCCCACACATGGTTGAGGATCATCGGCTTGATGATCCTGGCTATTACCCCCTTACCTAGTTCCATAACCAGCTTTGGTTGAAATACAATTACCAAGTGTGAAAAACCCACTCATTGCGAGGCCGGCTTTACAATGCCAGAATGACTAGATGACATTGCGAGGCCGGCCGCTAATGCCGGCATAGCTAGATGACATGCAGAAAGTGATATTATCACTGCATACATTGAGATATTTTCTTATTTCTATCTGTTTCTATATGGCTTCATCAGCCACGAATTAATCACAGTTAATATTACAGTTCATATGTAAGATTTACCATGTTTCTACATAATTGATGGAGTCTGATTTGTGACTGTACTGTCTTTCCAACCGAGTGGTGTAAAGGTATTAAGCAGTTTTTTCTCTTCATGGGCAATTACCTGTTGTTAAGGACCACTGTTCTTTTGACCTAAACCTATCAATGTTCTTTCTGACCTAACCTTAACCTATGATCTATTGATCTAATTTGGATTTAAGGCCTTTTGGCCTAAACCTAATGTATACCTAAATCTAATCATGGTCTTTTTGACCTAACCTTAACCTATGATCTATTGATCTCATTTAGATTTAAGGCCGTTTTGCCTAAACCTAATGTATAGTCTATGCCTTACCAGGTAATCCTAGCCCCAAACCTAACCATTTGATGTGTACCTATGCAAAGCTGGCTTTACAATGCTAGAATGGCTTGACGACATTGCGAGGCCGGCTTCACAATGCCAGCATGACTAGATGACATTGCGAGGCCGGCTTTACAATGTCCGCCCACCCACGGCTTAGGATCATCGGCTTGATGATCCTGGCTATTACCCCCTTACCTAGTTCCATAACCAGCCTTGGTTGAAATACAATTACCAAGTGTGAAAAACACACTCATTGCGAGGCCCGGCCTTACAATGCCAGAATGACTAGATGACATTGCGAGGCCGGCTTTACAATGCAAGCATGGCTTGATGACATTGCGAGGCCGGCTTCACAATGCCGGCATGACTAGATGACATTGCGAGGCCGGCTTTACAATGTCAGCCCACACATGGTTTAGGATCATCACTTGATGATCCTGGCTATTACCCACTTAGCCTTGGTTGAAGTACAATTTCCAAGTGTGAAAAACCCACTCATTAACCTTAACCTATGATCTATTGATCTCATTCAGATTTAAGGCCGTTTTGCCTAAACCTAATGTATAGTCTATGCCTTACCAGGTAATCCTAGCCCTAAACCTAACCATTTGGTGTGTACCTATGCAAAGCTGGCTTTACAATGCTAGAATGGCTACATGACATTGCGGGAGCCGGCTTCACAATGTCCGCCCACCCACGGTTTAGGATCATCGCTTGATGATCTTGGCTATTAACCCCTTACCTAGTTCCATAACCAGCCTTGTTTGACGTACAATTTCCAAGTGGGAAAAAACCCACTCATTGCGAGGCCGACTTTACAAGGCCCACACCGGGCGAGCCACCCATTGCGCCCCAGAAAGGGGCTCACCTCCCCGGGTATACATTCAGGAAAAAAGGGCCCACCTCCGGGCACCTTGACCTCCGGTCGAGCCTGGGCACCCACACTTAGCCCCCCCCTGTGGCCATACAAAACCGCGGGCCCAAATTGCCCGTGCCCCTGGTATCCCGTTTCAATCATTGCCAAGCCGGCTTTACAATGAAGCACATTTTTCACACATAGAACCTAGCTGTTGAATTCCGTCCCAGTTGCAGCACATATGCTGCAAGCGCAACAGCATCCAACAGCTAATTTCCAAGTGTCAAAAAAACCCACTCATTGCGAGGCCGGCTTTACAATGCCAGAATGACTAGATGACATTACGAGGCCGGCTTTACAATGCAAGCATGGTTGATGACATTGCGAGGCCGGCTTCACGATGATGGCATGGCTTGATGACATTGCGAGGCCGGCTTCACAATGCCGGCATGACTAGATGACATTGCGAGGCCGGCTTTACAATGTCCGCCCACACATGGTTGAGGATCATCGCTTGATGATCCTGGCTATTACCCCCTTACCTAGTTCCATAACCAGCCTTGGTTGAAATACAATTACCAAGTGTGAAAAAACCCACTCATTGCGAGGCCGGCCTTACAATGCCAGAATGACTAGATGACATTGCGAGGCCGGCTTTTACAATGCAAGCATGGCTTGATGACATTGCGAGGCCGGCTTCACAATGCCGGCATGACTAGATGACATTGCGAGGCCGGCTTCACAATGTCAGCCCACACATGGTTTAGGATCATCACTTGATGATCCTGGCTATTACCCACTTAGCCTTGGTTGAAGTACAATTTCCAAGTGTGAAAAAACCCACTCATTGCGAGACCGGCTTTACAATGCCAGCATGAGTAGATGACTTCACGAGGCCTGCTTTACAATGCCGGCATGGCTAGATGACATGCAGAAAGTGATATTATCACTGCATACATTGAGATGTTTTCTTATTTCTATCTGTTTCTATATGGCTTCATCAGCCACGAATTAATCACAGTTAATATTACAGTTCATATGTAAGATTTAACATGTTTCTACATCATTGATGGAGTCTGA